>NW_026267319.1:346282-362891 GCF_000697945.3 Frankliniella occidentalis | reverse complement strand
TATATATTATGTTATGTTATTGATTATGTTATGAGTAGCTTATTTCTATGTATTGTAAGAAAAGGGTAAAAATGTCCCTTACTCAGATTCAAATAAGACATCTCTTTTTATTTCATTGACAGACTACTGATACCGACGCGACGTAGTACATTGAGAAACATTCGTAAGTGTCCTGATAAGTTACAGAGCCGTGCACGTTGAAACCAAGTCCTGTGATTCCCAGGAGTTTTCCTCATTTCCCAGGGGAATTGTAAGAGTCCCAGGGAACGTCTGAGAAACGCAGGAGAAGTCCTGGGTATCCAAGAAAAATGTCGAGGGTTTCATAGTAGGTGTCCTGGGAATTCCAGGGAACCCGTGGAGATCTAATTCTCCTAGAAATCCTACGGCACAGTTTCATCGTGAGCCGTCTGATAACTTTTAAAAACAATAAATGACATGCACAATTACTGCTAACACGGATAAGTGCGTTCTGATGGTGCTTGCAGTGGACGTTGGTGGTTCTACATACGGTACCACACCAGAGTCAGCCATCTCTATCCAAAATGACGATGAGTCCTTCAAGCTGCGGGTCAGATTGTCATCGTCAAAGTCAATGTGGACAAGCCCAAACCGTCGGCTGTGGAAAAGAGAAACGTTAAAATCTTTAGAGCTACAAAAGTGATGAAAAACTAGGTAGATGTACGCCAGACCACGTCTCGCGTAACAGGCTTCGCGATATCTCCTGAAACACTGTTACGCGTTGCGCTGCGACGCGCCTGGTATACGTCTACTTAGGCCTGCGGCGCTGACACCCAAGTCGGGCAAAAAGGCAGATTCGTTAGTAGGTTTCCTAGAGGGTAACTCATCAAAGTAGAGCCCTTTGGGCGAAAATTTTGTCCGTTTTGCTCTAGCTCCAACCATTTAGACGCTAGAGGGTATTTTTGACGAAAATAAGCGAAAAAATGTACAACCATGCATGCTTAGTCTAAGTGACGGGGTTGACGGGCCGGAGGCCCGAATCTTTGAGTACATTTTTGCTCTACCCGACTCGGGTGTTAGCGCCGCAGGCCAAGGTAGATGTATGCCAGGCGCGTCGGAGCGTAACAGTGTTTCGTGAGATATCGCGAAGCCTGTTACGCGAGACGTGGTCTGGCGTACATCTACCTTGTAATCATACTTTCGTTGCAAATTTACAACCATTTATAGGCCATGTTATTCCTCATTTTGAAGCATTTTAGCAAAGGGACTGCAGTAAAGTGCAGTAAAGTGCGGTAACGGTACCGAACAGAAAAATCCATTGATTGGCTGAGCGAATAGCGAAGCCTATTGCTCCGTCTGGTCGGAAAAAAACTTTTTCTCTCTGTCTGTGTGTCTGTGTGTCTGTCTGTCCGCACGATAACTCGAGAACGAATTGAGTGAACGACCTGGGATTTTCAGGGTCGTTTTGTGTCATAAAACGACAGATCCAGTTCGAAGATGAGCATTCTAGCTCAAAAATTGGATTTAAAAAAAAATCAAAAACCACAGGTCCCAAAAATGACTGTTTTTAAAAATATTTACTTTTTTCTTACGGGGTAATTCATCAACGTAGAGCCCTCTGGGCGAAAATGTTGTCCGTTTTGCCCTAGCTCCAACCATTTAGACGCTAGAGGGTATTTTTGACGAAAATAAGCGAAAAAAATGTACAACCATGCATGCTTTTCTGCATGCGTAGTCTAAGTGACGGGGTTGACGGGCCGGAGGCCCGAATCTTTGATTACATTTTTGCTCTACCCGACTCGGGTGCCAGCGCCGCAGGCCAAGATAGATGTATGCCAGGCGCGTCGCAGCGTAACAGTGTTTCGTGAGATATCGCGAAGCCTGTTATGCGAGACGTGGTCTGGCATACATCTACCTTGTTCTAACGTTTAGATGTTTGACTTTTGTGGCGCATTTGGAGGCCAAAGCTCCCACAGTGCGTCTAGCTTACACAGATCGCTAGTTAGTGAACGTGAACAGTACTTCAAAAGTGCAAAATTGTACGCTTGTTTATATACCTGAATTCAGCTGTCCATTCGAAGTTGTCAATCAAGCTCCACGCACAGTAGCCTCTAACGTCAATTTTAAAATCCTTCATAGTCTTTACGAGGGTCCTTAGAAAAGCCTGCATGGTAAAGGTGCAAGATTAACATAGAAGAAAAATCAAAGAAGAACCACCACGAGTTTCTGTTCACAGGGTTGGCCCCTAGTTTCAAACATCTTGTTCCCGATAATTTTTAAGCAAAATCGTTTCTACCAGACAGCGTAGCGGGTGGAGGTGGCAGGGTGGTACTTATTACAGAATAATGAGATGCTTCCGTATTTATTATACGAAACGGTGTGCTGCAGATTGCAAAAACTATGATTCCTCGACGTAGCACACTGGGGCGAAAACGGAAATTTAGGGTCATAAAGGCGATTTCTTCAGAATGAGTTTAGAGTTCAGCCAACTGTCCCATTTTGTTCAGAAAGGACTCACTCTCCTGTACTTGTTAGCCACATTTTGCGCCGCTTTCTATGCGAAAACAGGCCTCAAAGTCAGTGGAATTCATGTACTTTTGCTCAAATTGTGTAGGGGTCCAAATAATCCAAAATTAACGCTTATTCCGAAAAGATAATGTATTTGAACCAGATATCGTTGGAAAGAGGAAGGTCCAAGAAGTCTAAAGACCATCTCGTTTTTGGTTTAACTATCTCCATTTAATATTTAAATCCTGTTAAATTTCGATAAAAATTGGCGTTTGTGCTGTTTTTGACTTGCGAACACTTGCGAACACTTCTGCGACCGCCAGAGGCTAGTAGAAGTGACCTACTTTCAGGGCTATATGTTGGCATGGGTAGCGAAATGTAGCGGTTCTCTCTCAGAATGGCGGTAAAATTGACCAAAATCTCATTTTCTTACAAGTTTTTGAGACGGAGACGGTCTTAATTTAATCAGAGAACACTCAAAATTGATAAACGGGGGTTTTCAGATGTTCCGTATGTATTTCCGGTGTCCGTTTGCACCTCCAGGGTCATCCTGGTGTCGTCGTCGGGGACCTCATGGGGTCGCCGATGATGTCCCCCAAGAAAATTGGTACCTAGGGGTTTTCGGTCGCGCTGAAGCCATTTCCGGTGTCTGTTTGCACCGAGTTTTTTTCTTACTTTTTGGACCAACCCCTATGTCTTTGTTACCCCCTTTCATCCCCTTAGGGGTGGTTGCCAGGATTTGCACCAGGCGTTTCGTTGTCCAGGAGCGACCCCTAAGATATACCCTGAAATTTGTAGACCTCTAACTCATCTTCTTCCTCTTACACGGACGACGAACGGACGGACATGAGAGCGGTTGCAAAAGCCCGCTTTAATGCTTTTTAAAAAGCAGAAGGGCGGGCTAAATCTAGGTAGATGTACGCCAGACCACGTCTCGCGTAACAGGCTGCGACGCGCCTGGCATACATCCCGTACGACTGACGAATGAGGGATGAGCCTAGTAAGAAGAAGAAAAGAAGATGGTGGCGTAGTGTAGCGCGGACCCATAACAAAGCGACATAACCTGGTCACGAAATTCTTCCAAATAAAGGTTTTGGAGCGGTTCTCGGATATATTTCTATTGGTTGTACGCTAGTACATATTTAAAAGTAATTTGAAAGACACCACTTTGAATATAATCGCAATTCCACGATGCAGCTTTCTGCTTTGTTATGGGTCCGCGCTACGCTACGCCACCATCTTCTTTTCTTCTTCTTACTAGGCTCATCCCTCATAGGGTGTTCCAGGCTTAAGCGGAAGTTGGAAAAGAACAAACTCACTGACTTTTCTGTTTCCGTAATGGCTCTTATTGGTCGAGCTGATCACGTGCCTTCACGGCCTTTCAGGTATGAGAAACTGTCGGATCAGTTTCGAGCTCCCGTCCATATTTGAGAGGTTAGAATCGGACCAAACTATCATGGCAATAGATGGTTCCGGCAGTGCCGGTTTAAAGAAGAATTAATGAAATCACCGCCGGAAACAGTTCTAAAATAATGGCTTAAATCAGTGAAAACTAAAATTGACAGTTACTAGGGATTTAATCGAGGTCATTCACGTCGAACTGCACTGTCAAATGACAAAGATAAGCGCACTTTAGGTACTGGTTCCGGTCCCGACTTCTTCATTTCTTCTCTAAAGGCGCACTGTCGGAACGGTCTATTTCTCATACTGAACAGGCGGAAACAGATAAATCAGTGAGTTTGTTCTTTTTCACTTCCGTTTCGGATAGCCTGGAACACCCTATCGCAGCCCGGCTAAACGGCGCTAGCATTATATCTAATATATCAGCATTTCCTCTTTACCACTGTGGGTTACTTGTTGTCGAGTTGGCGTGGACAGCGCCTTTTGCATGCGGAGCGGTGATGTAAAGATGGCACCTTCGTGATAAATGTAAGAGCGGGCATTCTAGTTACTAATTGTGATCCCCAAGGAATGAAGACCCTACTTCTTCGTGATAAATGTAAGAGCGGGCATTCTAGTTACTAATTGTGATCCCCAAGGAATGAAGACCCTACTTATTGGTGTACTTTCGGGATGGAAATGGAACTGACAGCTGGAAACTACTTCTGTTTGAAGGGAATAGTGCGCCTGTCTGTTGAACATACTTACACTAAAATACGCCGCTCTCAGTTCGTCTTTTTTTTCTAGATCGGTATCTCCAAGACCATTTTCCGTTATGATAATGGGCAGCTGATAGGTAGTCCACGCCCAGAGCACAGCATCGCGAAGCGCGTCAGGGTTTATCTGCGGGTAAGAGTTTAATCGGGGTTACTTTTGTGTTATTTTTCTGAAAACGACTACATGGCCTAACTTTGTCCTACCGCCGAATACAGGTCCTTTAAGTTCTGTGAAGTATTGAGTTCTCCAACCGACACAAAAGGAAGATCCTTTAGAAATCCTCCCTGCGGATACTCTGGTGCTACTGTGGTGTTGGCATCAGGGTCCTTCCACGACACGCTCGCATATGAAAAATAGACGTTGAACCCGAAGAAATCCGCCGTGCCTAAAATCAGGGGCAGTTCAGAAGCTGGTTATAAACTAGGCCAAAGGCAAAAGCAGCACGCAGCCTAGGAAAAAAAGAAAATTAAGCTCGAATTTAGGAGAAGTGTGTAGTTGTGTGCGTAGAAGGGATGAATGAAAATCTAAGATAGAAATAGGAGGATCCGGAGGAGGAAAAACGAAAACGAAAAACGAAATCTCGGGTCAATGTCGTAAACTAATCAGGGATGTTTTGAAATGACTCCAAACGTGAAATACAACCAAAAAAAAACAACGAAATGTATAAGAGAAGTTAGAACGCATTTCGTTGCTGATGTGCCCCCATAACATAAGCCCACTCTTGTGCTTGGAAGAAAAGAAAAGAAAAAAGAAATCTAATGGCTTTACTAAGACAATCTCGTGACATTTTTTTTTGTGGGGGGGGGGGATTTGGTAAGAAACACTTTTTTAAGTGCCCAAACGGTGAAAGATGGAGCCAAAGAAACGAAATTTTCACCCACATGATTCTAGTTGAATGGCCTACTCCTTAGGGAGCCATATCAAAGAGTTAGAACAATCATTTTGTTTTGGAGTGAACTCTTTTGGAGCGCCTAAACAGTAAGAGATAGGGTGATTCAACAAAAATTTTGCCCATAGGTTTCTACTTGTGCGAGCAACCCATTGGAAAGCGATATCAAAGAACCAAATCTTAAATTTTCTTTAGGGTCCATTTCTGCTGTAGAAACGCCCTCAGTGAGAGATAGAGCCGGACAGACGAAATTATAGCCGACCGGCTTCTACTTTCGCGAGTGACCTCCCAGAACACCATAAAAAAAGCTCCAAGCGAGAGTGTTGTTCTGTAATTCACAGTTGGAAGTGCTACTTGAGTTTCTTCAGCCCCACTCAGGAAAGGCTGTGCAAAGAGTTTTCTTGTTTGATTTTTGACCCAATCAAAATGATCCTAAATTGAAACCTGAATCCTTCTAGTTTGCTCAGAAGTACAATGTAAATGACCAAGGACATTCTGTAACTAGGGATGTTTTTAAAGATAACTAATAAGTTACAAATATTGTCGGTAGTTAGTTACTTTTTGTAACTAACAACACAATTGGCAGTCAAATTTGTATCCTGCTTAGTTATGTTTAAAATAGCCCGTAGGTAGTCTCAAAAATGGTCCAGGAAGCAGAAGAAGGGGATAACTGCAAAACATCAAGTTTTCAGAAAACACAAAAAACTGATTTACACTACAAATTCAAAATCGTTCTGAACTTTTATTTTTCATTCGTATGGGGGCAGACCTGTAAATGAAAGGGTTTGGGAAAATAGTCGCTACACAAAAACTACACGCCGCATAAATTTAGGATTAAAGGGGTATTAAGAGCGTAAATAGACGCTAATTTTGCCGTTAGCGCCGGTGCGCGCACTCTCCAGGAACATGCCCATCTTTGCCTTCAACTGGACGATCCAGTCCTTTTCAATTCGATTTTTTTCCAACTATTCAAGTAAAACTAGAGGTTAAAACGGATCAGTCAACTTGACACATTTTTCATTCTTTCATATCTCAAGAACTATGGCACGTGGGCAAACAATATTTTCGGGAAATGTGCCTGTTATACTGTAGATAAACGGCTACTAAATATCTCAGTTTGCGATTATGTCAGTTAATCCCTTCTTCCGCTTCCTTCATCAAACGTCCATTTAGTGTGTACCTCTGCAACACTATGCCAGCGATCTGTACTTTTGTCATGTCAGTTTGTAGAACACAAAGTAGTCACTTACGCTGTCACATTGTCCGCTGGCACCTAAAAGAATTGTTTAATAGGATTTATCATAGCGTTTACCAGTAATTTATCGAACGACCAAAGAAGATTATTTGCAGCACTTTTACGGGGCCACCACTCGCGTAATCCTGGGTACAAGTGCCAGGGATTACACCAGTAATCCCTCGTAATCTCGCGTAATCCCTCGTAATCTCGCGTAATCCCTCGTAATCTCGCGTAATCCCTCGTAATCTCGCGTAATCCCTCGTAATCTTGTGTAATCCCGCGTAATCCTTCGTAATCTTGTGTAATCCCGCGTAATCCCTCGTGATATCGCGTAATCCCATGTAATCATGCAGTAAATCAGTGCAATCGCACGTCAAAATGATTGTAGTCGCACGCGGTCAGAGACTACAGCGCCTTGCAGATCGGCAACCCATTATACACACACATAGGTAGGCAACACGTCGGCACGCCATGCAGGCGCCGTCCTTCTACTCATCACGAGCGTCTGACCTGATCGCCCCCCCCTCCCCCCACACAACTCGCTCGCCTCCGCCTCGTTTACCACCAACGGATCGGATACCGGCCACTTTGTTGTTGGTACGAGTCTTGGATTTAGTTTAATTCGCTTGTTTTGTTGAAAAAAGTAGTTGATGTCGACGAACCTCTAAGCAATTGAATTTGATCTGCTTAGCCTGTCAGTTAATTTGACATCGGGCTGGAGACAAACGGAACGGACGATCGGAGGCCATCAACCACTTGCTCACTCAGTAAAATGAAAAACCAGAAACCGGTAGAAAACTCCTCGATTTCGAGGGGTAAAAGATTCTGATTCGCCGGATCTCCGGAAAGCGGGCTGATACGCACAGAAACCGGAGTGTTCGTACCGTTTTCTGTGAGGCGTCGCGCTTTTCGTTTTTTAGGCACCTGTTTTCGGTTTACGTCATCAGTGACGTACGAATAGTGCAGGGGGACACAAAGCAGACTATCCTCAACACAGTCGCCGATAAAGTAGATTGTGTGGTGAGTACCGGATGCATACGTGTTACATTATGCGTATGAAGTACAAGAAAAACAAAACAACGAACGACATTTGCTTTTCGAACGTCTTACTCGCCTGAACCATATAGTTCGTTTTATATTCGCTTTTCAACAAACTTACTCTACTCCGCTCTAATTCTATTCTCGACCTATTGTTCAATTTTTAACATTTTTATACAAAGGTAATTTTTTTACACAGGCGCCCGGTGGTTAGGCAACCCCTCGTGCTGCCGTGACCGGCGGGCCTGCCTACAGAACAACTTGCCAGGCGCTACCACCGCTACCGCCGCAACCTAACCTCAGCTGACAGAGGGTATTTTTCATATCGCCGAAGCTCACCCATTCATTCTGCTCGTAGCTCGGCCAAATCATTCCAGTGAGGACTACAGACTCCACAGGACCCAAGTCGCCGCCTGATTATCACCATTTCTTCTGAATTGAACAAGTAAGTGAACGGGATAAAATAGAAACTTCCAAAACAATGGTTTGAATCTTAGCCCTTGATTCGTTTTTTTTTTGTCAATTGTAGTCATAAATGTAGTGAAAACAATATTTTTGACATTGTTCATTTAATTTGGGATATTGTATATTTATTTGGGGGGATAAATCTCACAGTAATATTAAAGTCCCTTAAATCATTGTTCAGATACTAAGTCATTGTAGAAAGCACCTTAACCAAAACATTAGGATTCAAAAGAAACACTCATCTTTTAAAGCTCTAGTCATATTAATCTCAAATGTTTTGTTATGTTTCAGCATGTACCTTGTAGCACATTGGTACTTGGACAGTGAACTCAAGTGTTCGTACTTTCGTGATGAGGAATGGTCTACGGCTTATTGTTACCAGGGAAAACTTTTTTTGCTCCGGAGTCGTGACTTGAACAAATAAAAGTTGGCATTTGTGTGGGGTGTTGGAGGTAAGCAGAAGTTCAATAATACATGCATATGATACCGAAGTCTGTGTACCATTAATTGTGCTTTGCCTGAGAATGGAAAAAAGAGTAAAGAGTCTGAATGTTATTTCGTCTGTTTAGATACGCTGATTATTGCCTCAAGAGCAGCAGGTGTTTCCATAGTGAAGCGAGGAGTTTTGAAGCCTAGTGAACTGTATAAGAACCGTGTAGAATGTATCTTAACTATTCAACTAACTTTTAATGTCAGTTTACGTTTCAAATGTTTTTTAATGATATACATTTAGTAGAGAAGTGACATTATTATAAAGATGCCTTTGAATGTAACATTCTGAACTTTGGTGCAAAATTACCTAGCCAGAATTTGTTTCAAATTATAATAACGGGCACAAATTGACTCATCTGTGTTTCTTATCAGCTGCAACATACTCTCTAGTAAGTTGAATCCCTATTTTGTTTCAAAAGATTGTCAGAAATGGTAATTATAAGAAATCAACTTTCAAGCATTCTAATTTGATATGATTTTACCCCACACTTGATCGTTTCTTCATAGTTACTGTTGTATAAAGTACTGATGTGATAAAGCCTTTCCAGCTATTAATATTCAGAAATACGGCCAAAATTTTACGGGAACCAGGTGTTTTACATTTACATTTTGTATAATTTGTAGGGGATCTTTCCAATCTGTTTTCAAACACAAGTTGCCTATTTTTCCCAAGATTAGTAGAAAGAAAGAAAAAGAAACTTACCTAAACTTAAGGCACGTCATGGAGAAGTATTTATATTAGAAGAAATCATACAACAGATGTTTGCTACATTTTCTATATAGTATTTATGAGCCATGCAACCACAGCTCCGTCTTTAACTATGACCTGAAGATGAAGCTCACTATACTTTATCATTAAATTACTTCCTCTGTACAATTTTAACCATATATCCACCAATATATTATCGTAAAGTATGTAAAGAAAATCTGTTTTACTCAAGATATGTTGCTGTACACGCTTTCTTAATAAATCAACCACACATATCTGAGATCCTTTTCGATTTCCCAACTCAGCCCACTCATGCACTACCCTCGCAGGCAAATTAGTTCCATGTCATGTTACTACAGCTCCTTTGAAAGGAAACCTGATGGAAGGCATCGCTGGATATTCAAATGTTGACTAGAATGAAGTATAAGAACAAAGAGAAATCTTTATTGCTGTCAATGATTCAATCAATATTGGAAACTGCACTTCCAATGAAATAAAATAAAAATGGTATACTTTGTATAATAAAGAAAAATAGGTTTCTTTGCAACAAATAAAAATGAAATAGAATTGACACAGCACAAGGACAAATAACTGGTATCACATTTAAAAGATTCAAAGATTAGTCTTAAACAAAAGAAAGAGGTAAAATACCGTGGTTAAATTAGACGGCTGATTGCCAAGGCTGATTTGGTAGGCATAACGCAAATTCTTTAGATTGAATAGGGCTACACAAACTGCAGTTCACGTAGCAAATCAAAAAGTTTGCCATTTTTGGAAATATCTTTTGCTAACTTCTTGGGTCCAAACAAAGTAGTGCCCAGAAATAGCAAGGGCATCCTTGTGAGTGTTGGCCACTTGATGTGCAATACAAAATATGCTCCAAATAGCATGAGCAGACTTTTGATGGGATCCTTGCAAGTGAAGAATGGCTCTGTATCCACATAGCACTGGATAGAGAGACTTCCTGCAACTTCAGTCCCACTAACAAGAAGTCTTGGTGGGTCCCTTGCTGAGGGTCTCATTCCATCTAGTGGGGGTACCTTCCTAAAAAAACAAAAACAATAAAGTTAAGAACCATAGACAAATATTAATGTTTTAAAAAATAAACTTACAATCATGTATAATCCAGATGAATACCAAACTGTTTACCTCAAAGTACTGGAGGACTTTTGCAGCATTATTATTGGCCTGTGCTTTTTTGTGCCACAAAGCAACCAGGTGAATGTTTTCTAGGATTGAAAGCGTATTTTCACCTGCAGAGTAACAATTTATCAAATCTCAAACTCTATAGTATGAAAGTAGAATTGATCAGAGAAATAAAAGTGTTAGATACTTTAAACATTAAGAAAAATGCTGTGTTCAAATGTTGGTGAATAAACATCAAGCAAGAAGTTAATCAAGGACATAGAAAAATTTGAATTTTGTAGAAGTCTTTCCATATTATAAACTAGGAAAAGATAAAAAGTCTTATCTGGAAAGTTAGGTTCTGAGAAAGGGCAAGAAAGGGTTCTTACTTGTAGTCCCAAACGCTCTGATAGGGATCTTTGACTTCAAGAAATAATCTATCAGTTTGGGCAGTGCCGTCAGCCAACTTCTCACCATCTCGTCTTCTGTAAGTTCAACCATACTCTCCAGTTCACTTAGAACCTACAAGAAAGAGAAAAGAGCGATTAAAATGCTTAAAACAACTGAACCTGTGCTCATGCCAGAACAAAACAGAAATATAAAACTAACTATAAGGAAAAGAATGGTTCTCAACTCACAATTTGACTGAGGTGAAGTGCTGGAAAGTTTCTTAGCAATTGAAGAGCTGGAGTTTTACTGGCTTGGGTCTGGAAATGCTCTCGTACTAGAGGAAATAACACAGCATAGGTAGAGACAGTACGAACCCCTCTAAACCAATGGTCTCTCATTTCTTCTGCGGCTTTCTCAGGTGGAAGGACTAGATTGGACGGACGGATCAGTACGATTAACAGAACTGCTGGTCTTAGTAGCACCTGATTCGACTCTCAGACGATCTCTCCTTCTCCGCAATTTCTCTAGAAGCGCTTTCTATAAAATATATCAAAAGCTGGTTATTCCAATTCATCTTAAGTTATAAATGAAAGACACCACACAATGGCTTTATGTTCATGAAAGACCTCAATAATACTTACTCCATTGGGGTCCAAAGGACTTTTCATAGGAGAATATTTGTAGAGAATTTTGCGAGCTGCAATTGCCAGACATCGATTGTTGTCTAACTTTTTCTCATAGAGTTTATCAACTATACCTCTCACAATTGTACTTTTGTGATTGAAAGTCAAAGATCTATTTTCCAAAGCTTTCTGAACCTTGACCGGAAACCTCTCAGGGAACTCCTTCTCAATCTCATCTGAGTTAGGCTGCAGCAAAATTTTAATTTCACAGCAAAAATATACTTGAAAAATAAATAAAGTATTAGTCCTCAAGACCCATTAACTTACATCAGAAGTTGATTTAGAATTTGGGTCCATTAAAGACTCAGCATTGCTAGGCAACTCCAGGTAAACAACCTGATAAAAACAATAAAAAAATTCTCATTTTAGTAGAAGGAACAAATGGACATATAAGTAAAGTAAAAATTAAAGCAGATACATCTTGAGATACATACATCAGTCTTTGATGGAACACCAGGCACAGCAGGATCAATTGCTACAAAAAACAAGTAGTTAGATATTTTTTGTATGCAACACTACAGAGCACCCACTAAAGCAATGAGAGCAAACCAAGTAACCAGATACCTTCAACAATTTCCATGTGGGCTGGAGCAGGACATTCACAGTACGAGCAGGCTGAACGGGTAGAACCCAGTTCAAGTTGATAGGCTCCACATGGACATTTCGTGCACTCTCCTCTCTCAACATTTCTAAGATCTTTCATTGTGAACTGCAACATGAAAAAAGACAAAATAAATATTAGATACGGGGTGTAACAAGATTCACAATATTGCATTTTGTACACCACTCACCACAGTAATTTTTAAAAAAATAAAAAAAATAACAAAACATTAACAAAAAGCAGCAGGTGAAGTAATGTTTAAGCCAACTTTACAGTACACACTCAGATGAACATGCCTTTAGTACAATATAAAGGACTCCCTTCACCATGTGAGAATGATATGGAATGTGGCTGATTAGGTCCCTTGGATCATGAGTGCAAAGTTCCTTGGTCACAGAAATTTTATAAGCACCTAGATGTACATTACGCTGTTTGGTTTGGACTTTCTCACACACAAAGAGTAACCCAGGGTGAATCACAACACGAACAACTTTAGCAAATACTGGTAAAAAGTCTTCAACGCCTATGCAAATAAAACATCTATTTGGCACAATCAAAATGCCTCCAAGATTGAGCCAATTAGTCTGAATGATATTTCCACTAAATGGCAAAATGGATATAATTTTCTTCTCTGATGAATCCATTACTTTACATGGTCCACATTTGTTGCTTTTAATCAAGCCCTTATTTAACCAGTCAGGGGCCTGTTGAAATTGGTGTTTTTCTGACAGCGAAAGAGGAATATTTTTGTAGCAGCACAGTATATTAACAATATTTTTAAAATACTTGTGCTTTGCTTCACAGCGCAGACACAAGTAGTTTACGAGTGAACCCATTTGCAAAATTAATCCGGGCACATGTATGAGAAAATGCTGCTTTGGAATGAGGTCTCCAAATAACTTTTGGTAGTCAGTTAAATAGGTTGCAATTGCATCACGTAGATAAGAAACCATCCACTTAGGAATATCAATGGTAAATACAATTCTGCAAATTTCCAAACAGTCCATGTAATTCTTGAAATGTTTATCGTCAGTAGAAATCAAGGGGCCAATAATGAGAGGAAGAATAATACCCAAAAGCCAAGTTTGGCAAGCTGATTGGTGAATGGTTGCTTCTCTGGATTCAAGATGTTCTTTCTTAATTTTGGAGGGTCTGTCACTCTCTTCAGAATAATCAAAATCAAAATCTTGTATAGCTGCATTCAGCCAATCCAATGTAAAAAGAGGATTTTTCTTCTCAAACAAGTGATAATAAAGCAATTTCTTAATTGCAATTGGGAGCCAGCCCTCCAAACAGTCATGAAGTTCATCTGGAGGACACCCACCAATAATGTGGAAAGACTTTAAATCATTCAGTACTGATTCCCTATTAATACCATATCGAGTGCTCAGCTTTGCGTTCTTGCCTTTTGCTGTCTGGACTTCGTTGCACTGCTGATCATGAGAATCCTTATCTCGCATAAGCACTAAATCTTCTTCCACCATTGTACGCACTTGCTCAAGTATTGCCACACAATAACGACAACAGTGTGTAGCGGTAAACCCTTCTTTGAATCCAGCTAAAGAATGTATGCCCAAATTGTCTCCTATGACTGCAATAAGGGTGCCAAAAATAGTCTTGCCCCCCAGAACAACCCCGTCTTCAAACTTTTTGAGATCATTCATAATAATTTCAAGCACACAGTCCATTCCATACTTGGAAGACTTGATTAGATTTGCATTGACAAGTGCAACTAAACAAATGTTGGAGAGGTTTGAGCGGTACTTAAGAGGCATGTTGTCAAGAAGGATGTAAAAAGCACCAAGCTTCTGTTTGTTTGCTTTGCTTTTTAGTGGCGAACAAACCTCCAAGTCATCGTAATACAATATGAACCTCAATGCATCGGGGTGATCTCTCAGAACTGTATTACTTTTACATTTTTCTCCCTTCATGTATGAGTCTAATATCTCAGAATTAGCTGTAGAACTTGACTTGTTCTCAACAAAATTTTTATAGTCCGGGTGATTAACTAGTTTTTCCATAACTTTGTCTACTGGAACATACACAACATTTTCGAACTTCTTTACTGTCACACTGAGTCCTTTGCGTCTTGTTTTATGAAACTCTGCTCCAATTGGTATGACCACTGGTGACACAACATTAAGTTTATCTTTGAAATATTCATTCCTTTGAGTTTCAGATTTGACATTAACAAATAAGTCAGATTTGGTCTGAATGGTCTCAGCCACATTTACAATATCGTTCAAGTCAACATTAAGTTTCTTCAAACCCTCCTGAATTTCAGAAGAAAATTCTCTCAGTGCATTTGCTACAAAATTTTGGGTATCACTCATGACTTCACTCAGGTGAGACTTTGGGATACTCCCCCCCCCCCCCAAATTTTCAAAAGAAAGCAAGCACCCATGTCCAAACCAGCATTATCTGAACTTTTTTTTACTTGAGTTGGGAGTGGAGCTGTTGCAGACAAAATGTCATGAACTTGCTTGTCAATAGTCTGGCCTTTTTGAAATTCTTCCTCCACATCAGAATCAACCTCACTACCAACATCACCACACGCACTCTCATCACTCGCAGGGAAATAGAATGTGACAACATTCTATGCTTGCCAGATTATCACTGTCTTTGACTTCAGTAATGCATTCCTCGGGTTCACTGATACTCACACTACTGGAACGAGAACTCTTTGAGGGTTTAGAGTCACAAGAAGAGACAGACTTCCTTTTTCTCCTCTCACAAGAATCTTCACTGCCTGAGTGTTGCGGGGAGAACGATTCACTCCCAAACTCACTACTTGGGCGAGGACTTTTGGAAGCTGGTGCGTCACTTGATGAATGGGACTTCCGTTTTCTAGAAGTACTTGCTTGGACAGGAGCGAAAGTTTCTGTCACACTTGGAGGACTTTGAGAAAGTGGTGCATCTTTTGAAGAAACGTCCCTTCTTTCTTCACTGTGGTGTATTTTATACCAATGTTTGGAAAACATCGCCAATGAAGAATACTTCTTTGCACATTTGCACATCAGAGACAGATCACCATCTTCGGAGTGGAAGTCTCTTAAGTGTTTAAGAAACAAACGCCCTGTTGCATGCTCAGTTTCACACTTCGAGCAAAACATCTGAAAAATGTTCAATGGATGACATTTCATGATGATGCATATGAGAACCCAAAACATACATGTGTAATTTGGGATGACAAACACATAACCAAACAAAGAGGGCAAGAAATAACAAAAATAAATACTAGACATACAGACCAGGGATAGCTGCAACTGCTGCTAAAAATTAAATTATATGATGAGAGGATGTAGCAGGTGGAGGTTAAGGGGGAATAATGAACATGAGAGAACCCTGCTCAACTACACCAACATAACCTCCTCTAAACTATTCTCAAGGAAAATTAACCCACCGAACACAATGACATACAAGACTACAATTTACCAGAAATACTCACGATTTATCCAAAGTCAAACTTCTGAAAAAATGGTCTGGTGCCTGTGGGTACAAACTAACCTCTGTAAAAGAGAAAATGTCGTAGTTGTAATACGAGGATAGCAATGAATGCGTTACCGTAGGTTTTCGTAGCAAAGTCAAGTTCAAAAGCAAATTTGTAAGCTAAATAAATCTATTTTTAAAAAAATTAAAAAATATATACATTTGTTTGGCATTCCCTCTCGTGCCAAGCAAATGGGCAGGCAAATTACCTCCATCCACTGCCGACCACAACACACCAACGAACTATCTAACATTTTATTCTTCATTTGTTCCTACATCACCGGCCGACGGCCGACACACAAAGTTCGGCGTCGACGTAGTTCACACAAGTGTCCGATAGATGGCAGTAGTCCATATCTAAGGCTACTTCTATCAACAGGGAAAAATGCACCTGTGCCAAACACTCCTGAAGTAACATTACATTTATTCAGTCAAGAAAAATTGGATTACAACAGAATTTTGTGATGTACATCGAAATCCGCGAAGTCTCTCCGGATTTCGAGAAGCTTGGCGCCGAAAACGGTATGGTGTCCCATTATCTGCCATCGGCTACCGAAAATCGACAAAAACGCGCCGATTTTCGAACAAAAATCTCCTCGGAATTTTTTACCCCCAGTTTTCGGTGTTTTTAGCACTTTGAGCCTACCGGTTTCTGGTTTTTCATTTTACTGAGCAGTCGGTTGTGTTATTAGCAGATAATACATTTGTAACTGAAACTTTGAACATTTCACATAACTGAAATGAATAAGAATGATTTGTCAAATGTGTCATTGCTTGTACTCTCATGTAGTCCAGAGAGGCACAAGGCGTGACGTCACCAGAAGAATACAGGGTGGCTTGGTGTTGGTCCCGTCCGCGCGCCACAGCT
>NW_026267319.1:336287-337852 GCF_000697945.3 Frankliniella occidentalis | reverse complement strand
CTTCCCTTCGTTCATCTTCGCCGTCCTGGTCCTCCGCGTGCCCGTGCCCCGCGCCTGTGCTGTGCCCCTACCTGTGCTGAGCCCGAGGTCCCAGCCCCGGTCCTGGCCCTGCTCCTCCCGCTGACCAGCTCCTGAAGCCCTTCACCCCGGTGACCCCCTGACCTTGTGTCCCTGAGTGAGTCCCTGTCCTCAGTCCTTGTCTGTCCGCTGTTCGTTCTCTTGGCCCCGTCACCCCCGACTCCGTCACACGAGTCTGGGTGCTTGTCCGCTTGGCGTCGCCCCCGTGCTGCTAGTTCTGCTAGTTCTTCAGACTCAGTGCACATTTTGTTTCTGGAATGGCATTAGTTTCTGCACAATTATCTTTCCTGTCGTAGAAATAAACCTGTTACTGACCAAGTATGTGTCAATCACACGTCTATGGTTGCATCTTTTTAAAGACCTCCCAGCCCCCTCCTAGTTTAGGAGTGCAGGGGAGGAGTGCAGGTTTAATGCATGTGACATCGAGACATCTATAGGCAAACACCAGCCTTGTCAGCTGCCTAAGTATAGTCCTAGTCAAAATGCACAGCTGGCCTACCCATTCAAACACCAATGAATGCTGGCCAAGTTGGTGCCTTCCATTGTCTTTGTGGTGACGCGTTTTGCTGTAACTAATGAGTTACATTTCATTCATTCAAATTTTATGCCCAGCTGTCTTTGGCATTTTGAGGCCAACCACGAAAGCGAGTGTCCACTACCCTTAGCCTTACCATACGAGTGCGTGCACAGTCCAACTGACGGGTTTGCCTGATTTACCGGAGGATGACACACCGAGATTGGCTCAGGTGCTCCGAGCCCAGTGCGTGCTTACAAGCGATGGCTTATTCACCGAGATCCAGGGACGCCTGCGATCCAGGACCTAGGGTCCAGAGTAGTTAGTGTAGTTAGTGGTGAACAAAGACGCATCGAGATGGGCTCACCAGTGGAGACCATTGCACGGGCAGCCTCGTGTCATCCAGAGTCATGTGCGCCGCTGACTGGCGTCGCGGGCGCTGGTGGTCCTGTCACCACCCACCCTTGCTTGCAAGCACAGGGCTGTCAGCGCCCTTCCGACGATCCTACTCAGGACGTGGACATGTCTCTACGCGAATTGCTTTTCGGGCTTGTGGCCCCTTCACACTTTCTCTCCAAATTAAACTGTGTGACATCTTGCTTGGAATTGTGGAATTGAGTCAATGCATTAATTGCACATTAATTTTGGGCTTAACTTTACCGTCACTACAATTAGACAAAAAGTCACCTTAGTTCCTTTCGCTGTAATTTTAAAACAACGCCTTGGTAATCGGACATGAGTGATGTCACACTCAGGCCCCGCATCATCCGGTGGCCGTTGGCTCTTCTGAACCAAAGGATTGACTAACCTTTGTGACCATCCTGTCCTCTCAGTGCTTACCAGCTCTAGCTTCTCTCGCCCCAGTGGCGATTTGGTTAATAAATAGTCTGCCTCCCTCCTGCATCCCTGCATCCCTCCTTTCCGATTCGAACGGGAGAGAGAGAGAGAGAGAGAGAGAGAGAGAGAGAGAGAG
>NW_026267319.1:330552-332396 GCF_000697945.3 Frankliniella occidentalis | reverse complement strand
AGTCCACCGTAATCCCGCAATCGTGTGTACGCTCAAAAATGGAGTGGTGGCCCCCTCGACTTTTACTTACCCTTAATAAGCTTTTTTTCCTCTTCAGAAAAGGGTGGAAGTTTGCTCCCGAAGACATCTTTTACCGGCTGCGAGAATGGAAACATTTAAATTAGCCAGGTAGAAACTACACATTAGGCAATGTAAATATGCCTCCGACCGACGGCACTTGTACCAGAGGGACGTAAACCAAAACCCATTACACCACTGTAATTCGAGGTGTGATACTTTTCACACATTTTCGTGTGATAAAACGCCCCGTGTGATTCCCACGATTTATCACTCCTGAGGAAGGGGTTAATTTTTATCACAAATTTTATGTGATGCCTATTGCAAAATAATGCGATGATTCCGGATTTCCTACAAAACGGTGTGAATGAACATCGCACAAAACTGTGATACATAAAAGTATCGCTCAAATGAGTGATGGTCATCACAAATATAAGCAATGAATTTAATGTTGTACTTTTCCTGCGATGATCATCACAACATCGTGCAATATTTCTGTATCACAGAAAACGTGTAGTCGGTACCACACTCTGATTTACAGTGCCGTCACTTGTCCCTAATGGGAAGCACGCACAATGCTCAGCAGCTGGCGAAACAAAGCAAGTTCATATTTCAAAAAAAATAAAAATGGAATATCTGTATAATCTGAAAAACCATAATTTTCTCTTTCCGTGCCAGCAAAAGTCACCAACAAATAGACTCGTGCCCTTTTGCCAGCGGCTGAGCGTCGTGCGTGATTTCCATTTAGGGACAAGCGCTGTAGGAAGCAAGACTACCCCTTCCACAAAACTAGCTTATACTTAAAATATACTGAGCTGGAAGACGTTCTACGACCATGGTTTTTTAATGTCCAGCCTCAATCATTCTAGACGCAGCAGACGGAAAATGTAGACCAAGTAATGCAAAATAGTCCATTTGTCTTTAAAGGTTGGTGATTACAGACGAAAGATTTGCTCTGCACTAAGTTTGCGTCTGGTGCGATATCGTTAGTGCTGTGGCACAGATACTTAGCGGCCAACTCATGGACATGTCCTCAAGTTGTCCTCAACTAGTCAGTAGCTGCAGTCTGTTAGCTGTCTGCTCAGCTCATCAGGGTACCAGACCGCTGCAGATCGAACGTTTTGTTCACCTGGACCGCCGCTGATCAAACTTCGCGTAACCAGACCACCACGCTTCAAACTTTGTCGTAAGGAGTCATCGGGCCGCGCACTGTCCAGTTATTATCAAAAATGAAAAAGCTCTCAGCAATGTGAGTACTTTTTACGACAAAGAATCGATAAAAACACTGACGGACCTGTGGACCGGACACCAGTTCGTTAAGTACACTGATTTTGATCATTTGACAGTAGACTGTCCACCGCTTGCAAAATTTTCTTGAATTTTGGGACCCCGGGTCTTAATTGCTTCTTTATCGAAAAAAAAAAAGAGTTACGTTTCTCGTAGATTTTTGATTTTTGAAAAATTAGACAGTGCGCCGCACAGTGGGCTAGAATCCAAAAAAAGCGGACAAAAGTACGATAGTTTTTTAACGATTTGGGCTAAAACGACTAGTGAACCTTGTAGCGCAATGTTCAAGGATTTCAAAACGCATCAGTTTGTATTTTTAGCTGCAAATCTTCACCTTGAAATATCATTTTGAAATCAGCTATTTTGCGGTGCCCGCATGGACGGCTCTAACCTCACTATCTTATATTGTTATTTTTATCGTTGTTCATAGCTTCAGCCGCCCACACGTTTCCTGACGTGTTGTTCTAAACACAACGAAACATATCCAGGTGCAGGCCATC
>NW_026267319.1:327267-330502 GCF_000697945.3 Frankliniella occidentalis | reverse complement strand
GGTCGAAACGCTCTTGCAGGTGGTCATCGGACCACTCAAGGAACGTATCCACCGAGTTTCGTCAAAACTTTTTTTTGTTGGGGGTACGTTTGGCATGGAATGACCCTGGTGAGGAAATTTACAAGCCAATGTGGTTGGGAAAGGAGTCTTTCCAACCCACCCAAGTAAATTTACTACGTGGGCAGGAAAGAAGCCTTGACTGACCAACCGTCCGCAAATTTCCCATTGCGCGCTTGTGTGTGAGGATGACTTTCGAGCCCACCTCATGCAAATCTCGAGCCCAGGGCAAGGAAGGTGGCGTTGCCACACCACTAGCAAGGGAATTTCATCTCCGATCACAGTCCTTGTAAGCTATATGCCTGTTTAACCCAGTGCTTTCGGGTCGACGGGACTGTGTGAATGTCCGCCGATTCCCGAAATCAGTTTCAAAAATTAAAACATAGATCCGAAGAAGGGAACATGTCATAGCAGCGACCCATGGAGTCACTAGTCACGCGGGCACACCTCTCTGTGGCGAGGTGACGGGGTCGTCAGTGGCGAGGTGAACAAGGCGTCGTTGCGGAGACCACCCGAGCGTTAGAATTTAACAGATTATTTGGGGGGAGAAAAGTCACATTTTTGGCAAACGCCGATCGTTGTCGGGTAGGGTGATCCCTTCTATGTCCAACTGAGTAAAATTAAATGCCATTTTCTGAATTGAGTTTCGATTTTAAGGAAAAGGCTGATTTTGTGGGATACGCGCTGACTGAAACGCCATCTAGAGATGTCAGTAAATTCACATGCGTGGGCAGGAAAGGATCCTTTCACAGCGCAAGTGCCCTGCAAAGACTACTTGCCATTCCAGTTGGTAAATTCCAAACCTATGTACTGCAGATCCCCAACCTTTGTACATGAAATTTCCGCACCCAGTGGCTAGTAAAATTTCTAATATTTATTACAGATGGTGAATTCAGTCACGTCGGGCGACTCGCCTAACGAAGAGGTCCCTCAGCTGTGACAGCTTGCCTCAGAGGATCTTGAGAGCTGTGATTCGTTCATACCGGCTTAGGCAAGCTGCCTTAGCTGGGGCAATCCACACTAAGTGTAAGCGAGAGTGGAGCAGTGTGTGACAGGCGCAGTGCGTAACAGGCGAAGGGGAAACGATTACGGTAACCCGTTGGGTAATCCAGGTGTTAACCGAGGAAATACAAGGTACTCCGGGTAATCCGAGAATTATTATTTATTTTTATCTTTTGTGTCCCGGGGTAATCCTAGAAGGATACTCCAGAGGTAATTCGGGTAATCCGTAATCCAGCCGACACAAAGTTTGACAGTCGTTTCCACTAGGTATCAGACCTCCGCGAATTTCGAATATGTCACTTCCGGAACCAAATGTGAATGTTTATATTATGTCATCTGAATGGGTTAAGTCGAGTAATCACAACGTGAAAATGCGTGCACTTCAACTTTTCACTTTTCCACTTTCATTTACTTTTACACGGTTTTACACGGTTTTACAACGTTTACTTCATTTCGATGCCTACCTATATACCCTCTATATTATTCATTTTTGATCTAATCAACGCACAATTAAGCTATATTCAATTAAGCGGGCGCTCGACGTGTGCGCTCCTCCAAGCGCAGCCTGCGCTCGCGAGAGCGCACTCCTCGGATGCGCGCAGGGAGTAGGGGAGAGGAGAGGGGCCAACCTCGTCCGCCCCCTCTCATTTCCCCTACTCCCCGCGCGTCTCGCGCGGACCCAAGGAGCGCGCTCTCGCGAGCGCAGAGGCTGCGCTTGCGAGAGCGCACGTCGAGCGCACGCTTAATTAAATATAGCTTTAGTCACTTTTGTCCACATTTTCTTTTAGTTTTCGTCACTTTTAGTCAACTTTTTGTCACTTTCACTTTAACTTTTGTAGAAATGTGTACACCTACTTTCTGTAGTGACTACCCCCTCGGGTTAAGTCATATGCAATCGAGAAAACCGTTGTTTGGGAGGTGTACTAAGGTAAGTCGTATGCCGCTTATTTTCGATTCTTGGGTTGCAATAGTGCTTTCCAGGTGCCATTTTGGATGGAAACTTCTGTAACATTTTTAACATCTTTTTCCTCAAACGTTTTCATAGCCCTACCTTGCCTGTTATTCTAACTTACCGTAAGGGGTAGTTTTATAAACCTCAATTTACGGCATGTTTTTTTGTTGCCGAAACCTGCAATTTTACTGCTCTTTGGTCAACCTTATTAAGGAGAAAGCTCTATCTCTGCGGGTTTTTATGATATTAATTGTTTTTATATTGCTGTAATTAAGTAACCTTTTCTCTTTCGGTAATATTTGCTATCTGGAAAACCGACAGAGTTACAGCAAATTCATCCAAAATGGGACCTGAAAATCACCATTACAACCCAAAAATCGAAAATAAGCGATATACGCGAGGGGGTACTCACTCTTAAAAGTAGGTGTACGGTGTACATGCTGTCAAAAAGTAAAAGTGAGAGTGATACAAAGTGGAGCTAAAGTGAAAAAAGCTGAGTTAAAGTGCGCAAAAGTGAAAAAAGTTAAGCCAAAGTGAAAAAAGTTGAGCAAAAGTGAAAAATGTGAAGAGAAAGTGAAAAAAGTGAAGAGAAAGTGAAAAAAGTGAAGAGAAAGTGAAAAAAGTTGAGTTAAAGTGTGCTAAAGTAAAAAAAGAAAAGCCAAAGTGGGCAAAAGTGAAGTGAAAGTGGAGTAAAAGTGAAAAAAGTAAAGTGGAAGTGGCAGGAAATTTGAGCATGTAACATGCAGTTATTGTTAAGGGGGCAGACCTGTGAAATACGAGGGTCGACAGGAGTTAAGCAGATATTTTATTTTAAGAAAACTACGAATCGGAGCGTTACAAACGAAAGACCCTTTTCAATGGAATGAATTGGGCTACAATTTGGCGTATGCACATACTGAGCACACATCCGCGAACCAGGTCTTCTTGGCCTTAAAGTGGACGGTTGCACCTCGTCGTGGCGTGCACGATTTGGACCGAACGGATGGACCTGGGACAGTGACAAAAATCGTCACTTACTCTTAAGAGATGCGGCAATCGCGTGACGAGAGCGTTTCTCGACATTTCACTTCTAAGTTACCGAAAATGGGCAAAATGTGTTCAAATTTTGACCCAATTCTTTTACCCAAAACTTTGTAATTTTTTTAAAAATATTAAAAGTTAAAAATGTTAACACGTTGAGTGCGGAGCCGAAAAAAGAAGGATGTCCCAGAAGCCGAAGGCTGT
>NW_026267319.1:325273-327217 GCF_000697945.3 Frankliniella occidentalis | reverse complement strand
TTCTCCAATAAATCTCTTGGTTCTCAGCATTACATCGTTTACTTCTTTCAGTCCAGAACCTTACAGTATTATGGAGTATTATGAGGTATTATGCAGTATTATGATGTATTATGGGTATTATGGGTATTATTAAGTATTATAGTGGTATTATGGGACCGTGTACGGAGTATTATACGAGTTGGCGACCCCTCGCGCTTTACTTTATGAAATCACGTGTTAAACTGCGGCAGATGGATTTGCCGCTTGTTGCGTGTTTGTTTTCAAAACTCTTCCGCGAGGCGCAGGAGCCAACGTAGCAGCCGAACGCATCTTCGGAGGCGGTATAAAAAATTGTTCGGCACTCCAAACAGTATTTTACAATATTTCAGCCGGGGGCTCCGGAACCAGTGTTTACAGGAGTTTGCAAAAGAACCGCGAGCTTTTTTTTTACTGTAACTCGGTACAAACCTTTGAGCCATATTCTTCAAATACAAACTTAGAGTACTCCGTGAAGTACGGAACAATTTGTTCTCCTTGAAATCCTTTGAACATCTGTTCAAGAAAATTTGGATGGTCGAAGTGGTACAACGTAGCCTTCAAAAGGAGAACAATTATACATAGTTAGTACTTATCTCGCCTCGTGAGTCAGCGCTGCAGGCCTAGCTGTGTGTGCGCCAGGCGCACCGCAACGTGACAGTGTTTCGTGAAATATCGCGAAACCTGTCCCGCGAGACGTGGTCTGGCGTACATATGGCTAGTTATATTAAACATTGCAAAGTGCAACCCAACATTTTGAGAGCGTATGGCTTGAAATACGTTATCGAGGTTAGTTTTACCAATGGCGTCATGTTGTAGCGCAAGATCTCATCGATGAACTCGTGGTAGAACTGAACACCTTCTGTGTTTGGTTCCGAAGCGTTAGCCTTGGGTAGCAACCGTGACCATGAGAAGGAAAAACGGTAAAGCTTAAGCTGAAACATGACACGGAAAGGTGTAAGTTATCGTACCACGCAATGGATGGGAATAGCTGGAATGTGGATGAAATTGTCCGTATTACAGACAATTTGATTACAAACATCTGCCTTCATCCGTAAGGTATGGACGAAAGGTCTATACCTTACGGAGGAAATTATGTCTATAATATGGATCAAATTGTCTATAATAAGGACAATTTCCTGATCAGATATAGTTTTTGTGTGGAGACGATTCTTGCAAACCCTTACATTCCACAGGTCTGCCCCCTTAAGAGTTCATCTATCTCCCCTGCCCTGTCCCTGGTTGTCGGGAGCGGGAGCCGGCTTCTGTTTACGTTTTGATTTGCTGAGCATTGCCGCAACACTTCGGCTTTTCTTCGCGTTCTGAACGTGTTGCCTACACCAACAGAAGCTGAAGAGAACACCAAAAAAAGGCGACAGGTTGCAGCGAGGCGAAGCATAGGAAGTCCAGTATATCGCCAAAACTGTCGGAGGCCGAACGTCATGGGAGTGGCCCTGGCGACCGAACTCTTCGTGACTTTTTCGTGTCACTAATGGGTGAAACTCATTTACGTTTTAGGTTTGACACCAGCAACGATGCAGCAGCGCTGACCCATTTTTCCAAGTTCTTTAGCGGAAGTTATACGGCTACCCCGAACACGAAGAAAACGCGAAAAGTCGTTCATGATTTTGACCCGGGCATAGACGGATGACGGCATAGGTGTTTTTCCAAATGAACTAGAAAGTTCGCTTGAAAATGTTTGCTGCGCTTCTGGCCCCACCTTAAGTAGAGCAGCCATTCTTATGTCCTCTCGGAATTTGTGAAAAGAGTCAGCCGCTACGTCATGCGCGTGAGGATTCTTCATGCCGAGTTTGCCAAGGTGCAACACGTGGTCTACCGCGCTTTCGGCCTTTCCTAGAAAGAAAACAAAGTAAGTTGAACACTGGCTGGGAGTTTTCTCGTAACAATAACTAACCAGGAAAACAGATC
>NW_026267319.1:316938-318228 GCF_000697945.3 Frankliniella occidentalis | reverse complement strand
TAGAAAAATTAAAATTACACCATATGAATGCACTCACAAGGCACTATCCGGCCCTTTGGTAAACTTCGCATGACCCACGGTGTTGGTCACGCCGCCCCCTGGGACAGTCAAGCGTGACCCACGGTGTGGGTCACGGCAGAAAATACTCTCCTCATTCTAAAAAACCTACTACGAGATGTATTGAAACATTGATATCTTATTCGCCTCGACTTGCCATGCGTGGCGTTCGGGAGCGCGCGAACAAGATGCTCTCTAGAGGGGACCCGGAGACAATCCCTCACCTCAACCTAAAAACACAGAAAAAGTTGTTTTGGTCACTGGCTGCACCTAGTTGATACCTTTTCGGCGTGGACCTGCTCTTCGAAAGAGTGGCAAGAGCCGGAAACAAGCGCAGGTCCATGCCAAAAAGGTATCAACTAGGTGCAGCCAGTGCCCAAAACAACTTTTTCTGTGTTTTGAGTGTTTCAGAGCTCTTCATAAGTGATTATTTTTGATTTGCCATGTGTAGAAATAATTTTATTTTCTGACCATTTGATGTTCTTGATACCTGGAACTATGTAGTTGAAGTATTTTGTATTTTTGTGATTGAAAATATCAGAAAATGATCTTACTTCAATGTTTGTAACTCTACCTCCTTCAACTACTCACTCACTCACTCACCACCATTACTGATTGGAAAACTCGTTTTAAGGTGCCTAGAAGTATTTAAAGCGTGCCCCACGGTGTGGGTCACACTCGACTGTCCCAAGGGCCGGCGTGACCCACACGGTGGGTCACGCCAAATCGGCGCAGCTCGGGGCGACGACGATCTGAGGTTTCCCACATGCCCTACACTTCATCCTGAAGTTTTAGTAGTTCTGACCCAAACCTCCGCGTAGCTGCAGGGAGGACAAAAATAAACTTATTGGGACCCACGGTGAGGGTCACGACGCACTGTGGGACAAAAAGCGGTGACCCACAGGGTGGGTCACGACGAACTGAACGTGTTAAAATCGCTCTCGTAATGCGATAGCCGCATCTTTTAAGAGTAAATAACATTTTTTGTCGAAGTCGCAGGTCCATCCGTTCGGTCCAAATCAAAGGCCGGCATCCGTGCCCGACCGGATCCCACTCTGAGCGCGCGCTGTGCGCAGTAGGTGTGCAAAAGAGACAGAGCTAGAAACCCGAGGTGCCGGATGAAGATGTGTCGAACCTTGCCGAATGCACCCGAGCAAACGGGACCCGTTTGGGAGGCCCGGCCGGGCCGGCTGGTCACCTGAGGGCGTGGCATGGCGTGGCGCTGGGCTGACT
>NW_026267319.1:312232-316888 GCF_000697945.3 Frankliniella occidentalis | reverse complement strand
TAAAACCCTCTCCCGATTGCGATTTGGGCCAACTTTAAAAGGCCGTAAGTAACGAAATCATGAAAAATCAAAGAAACCGACAGTTGATTCTTGAAGTTCGAAACCTTGTTTACAAGATCCCGTAGTCGGTTTTTGCGGTATTTTGCGGTCTTGCGAGAAAAAGACTTGTTTTTGGACGAATTTTGGTGGACTTTGCGGTGGCGCGCCCTAATAGGGTCGCCTAACCGACTGCACCTCGTATGAAATCATTGAAAAAGTGTCAAAAATCCCTTAAAAAATCATGCAGAGTCCTAAAAAATCAGAAAACAATCAAAACAACAACCTATTTAATAAATCGTAAAATATTGTAAAAATGGAGAAAAAATCGTAAAAATTCGAAAAAAAACTTGTAAAAATCAGCAAAAAATCAGCAACAATCAGCGCAACCGTAGACCTCCGTAACCGAACTTTCACGTGATTTGAGTAAGATTTTGAAAACTCCCCCCCTTTTTGACCTGGATCCGCCTCCTAAAAGTTCAAAGTTATTAAAAATATGGAATCAGCGCACCCGAAAACCCCCTGAACATACCAACATCGTATGTGCGATGCACCCAATAACTGTTATGATTTATGTCCGCTTTTTTGGATTCTAGCCCACTGTGCGCCGCCCTCTTGAAGTTTTGACATATTTTTCACTTATCAAAAGTTATTCAAATGCTAATAAAATCGGCCCCAAGCGCTCAATTTCGACGGGACTAGTCTGTTTAGATTCAGTAAACACCAAGGAACAAGAAAACGCCACCCTGAGCCCTCTGGGGTGTGTTGCCTGTCCTCCAGGGGGCTGAAATGGGCCAATTCAGTCAGAGCGGCACTTTTTTCGATGTTTTCCGGCCTCTTGCATGGATTGAGTCGTCATCCGAGGACGTTTTAGTGGCCGAATAAGTTGGTCTGATCTGTCTCTATGCAGGAATATCGGCGACCGATTTTTGTCAGAAGAAGTTGCCTACTTTTTTGGAGAATTTGTGTTTTTCGAACTGATCGTTATTACGAATATATGGTCAAAACCGGGCCGTACCGCTCTATCTCGATAAACACAAATTCCCCTAAGAAGTAGGCAACTTCTTTTGACAAAAATCGGTCATACCAACTTATTCGGCCACTAAAACGTCCATATTTGGGTTCTCAGTATTAAATGGCATCTGCACCAGTCAGACAATTTTTGTCACAAATACACAAATACATACACACCAGACCAGACAGACAGACTGCACCATAGACCCATCACATCCTCAAAATATGGAAGAAGTGGAGTTTACTACCAAATCTGCAATGTGTATAACCAGCTTCCAGACGACCTTATCAACTGTAATAACATAAATATGTTCAAAAAGAAATTGACAAAATGGATTCTTGACAACAGAGATCTTTAATGTATGCTAATATGTTTTGTAAAACTGTGCTTTCTAAAAAAAAAAAAAAAAACACCATCATCCACCGCTGTAACTGTGATGTAGCGTCCCCCTCATGGAGCTGTGCTCTTAAGAGACAGATTTCTTAAGACAATAAAAAAAAAAAAAAGTACACTCTTTCATGGCCAAAGGAAGCAGTTCAGCTGTGCCTTTCCTTTGCGAAAATCAAAATTACGCTATGACTGCTCTGTTGTCAGTAATTTTGAATACCTGCGGGTAGTCTCCGAAACGAACAGGGTGAAGAATTAGTCCAGCTTGAGCCAGGTTGTACATGTGAGCCGCATACACATCTTCTGGGCTGTTGGAAGCTGGCCGGCCATGGACTAGTGTAGCCGCAAATCCAAGCATACCTGAAAAAACGACCAAACATTTGACCAACTCGCGCCAACTCGTTGCATACCTTTTTTGGAGGTGGAAACGACATTTTTCGGAAAAGGACGATTACTGGGCGTTCACGCCTTTTTTTCCTGCTAGCAGCCAGGAGAGCCACCTCAGTAGCCTATCGCGCGCGATAGTGATAGTTCAGCAGAGTAGTACAAGAATTTGAGCTGAGAATGGTAAAAATCGAGAAAGGTTTTGGGGGAGTTAAAATTCTTTAACTCTGATAAGGTGCCCAGGGATGGCCACTGTATCAGTGATGGCCACTTTTCTCGATTTGCAGCCAAACTCGTCACTTTACGATCTCGGAACAAATGTTCTAGTAAGATCCCTACCGGGGTATACTACATCGTCTCGTGCTTTACATTACAAAAAAACTGGCCTATCTGTTTCGCTGCCCCGAAAGACTAGCCCGGACTAGCCTATCAGTTTTTCGGCCCTCTCGGCAGAGCTGTTTCCTTCTTATTGTGAGTTTGCCAATATTTACAGTAGAAAAAAAGTAAAAATTGCCACTTGTTTCCTGATCCTTTAGAAATATGCAGGAAGTTTTACTTTTTCTCTGCTGTTAATATTGGCAAACTCACAATAACGAGAGGACGGCGCTGCCGAGAGCGCCGAAAAAACAGATAGGCTAGTCATTTGGGGCAGCAACCCGGTTAGGATACTGTTGCACGGATGCGTCGAAATATACCAACTTATTTTGGCACTGAAACGTCCTCGGATGACGTCTTAATCTACGCAGGTGGCAGGGAAATATCTTCAAAAAGAATTGTTTCAAATAAATAGACCAAAACAGCCCCCCCCCCCCTTCTCTCCAAAGCTACGTGACCCCAGTAACGTGTAACGGCGTTACCGTTACCGCAAGTGCATCACAACATCGCGTTTGACGGCCGCCACGCCACCAAACCAATCGACAAGGTAACGAACGACGCGCAAATACTGGGCTGCCGTCGAGTGCCAGTGTAGAATGCTTCTTCTCCAGAGCAGGACTTTCCCTCTCATAATTCCGAAATTCCATTGGCGAAGAAAATTTTGAGAAGATGGCCCTCTTCTGTGTGCACGAATTATACTGGGTGGTAGCATAGTAATTTACGACAATAGTTGTATCTTTCCAAACTAATTTTGTTGTCAAATACACATTTTTTTCAATTTTTCTGACTTTTTTGGAAAAACGCTACGCCGTTACACGTTATAACGTAACGGAACCGTTACATTTCTGCCAGGGCTGTAACGGTAACGCGTTACCATTACGGAGCTCCGAAGTAACGCGTAACGCAACGCGTTACTTCTGAAATGTAACGTTAACACCCCTGCCCCTGAGTGGCCAAGAGGGCATTCTCTTGGATCCAGTGTTTACTCATTTAAAAAAAAAAAACAGCCCTGTCTAATTAGAGCGGGTACTCTGGAAACACAAGTGTGTACTTGTATGCAGGAGGTCCTGCGTGCTCACACGTATGCAGGAGGTCCTGTGTACTAGCGGCAAATGTGCAGGAGGCAGTGTAAGCTTGGCCAAGTACACACCAAATTTCCTGCATAACTGTATGGGGGTTTTAGTGTGTACTTGGCCAAGTACACACTACCTCCTGCATACTTGCCAAGTACACAGGACCTCCTGCCTTCAAGCACACACGTATGTTTGCAGAGTAGGGACGATTTTATCACTTGTATAGTTTTAAGCAATTAAGAAAAATGACAAAACTTCAACATGGTGGCGCACTGTCCAATCTGTTAAGTACTTAAGAAAACAAACGCTGAGACACATTGATCTTATTTTCAGACATTTCCCAAGATCACTTGACAACTGCCCTCAGCTCCTCGACGCGGCCGTGCAACAATATCCTATCTGTTTCGCTGCCCCGAAAGACTAGCCTATCTGTTTTTCGGCGCTCTCTGCAGCGCTGTCTTCTTTTCATTGTGGGTTTGCTAATATTAACAGTAGAAAAAAAGGAAAAATTGCCATTTGTTCCTTGATCTTTAAGGAACATACAGCGATGTAAAAAAAAGGACAATCTTTTTTGATATTATTACGTACCTTTATGACCTCCAGCCTTAAAGATGCGATATGCATGCGCATGAGCTAAAATTGTGTGACGCAAGCATTTGTAGGCGTCGATGTCCTCAAGAGAGTACAGTCCCGATTTCAGAAACAAGTTTGGGAAGTATGTGCAGTAAACGTTCGGCTCGTTGATGGTAGTCCAGAGTTCGACCTAATGTGAATTTTTGTTACTAAGACGTATCTAGGTTGGCAGGCTGAAAAATTTATCATTATATACTAAACACGGCATATTGGGGTTTTATCAGTATTGTATTACGCAGAACGTGCTGCGTTATGCTAAATTGATGCTGGACATTTTCTCTTTTCTACACGGTAAAACGTTCTGTACACTGTAAATCGAAGTGTGTAATATTCAAACATTTTTGAGTGATAAAATGCCTTGTGAGATTCCCACGGTTCATCACGCTTGGGAGAGGGGGGGGGTGAATTTTGATCAAACATTTTGTTTGACACTTATTGCAAAATAATGCGATCATTCCTATGTATATCTATGTATATCAAACCGTTCTGGTGCACATTGCACAAAACTATAACACCTCAAAGTATCGCTTATATAGTGATGGTCAGGTCACAAATACAAGCATTGAATTTAATTATAACATCGTGCAACATTTCGGTATCTCAAAAACAAAAGTGCCGTAAGTATCACCCCTGATTTACAGTGTAGATTATCAGGCCCTTAATTGAAAGATCGATTAATTAGCTGCGGGAAACGTCTGGGGGAGTTCCGAACCGAAGGACCGCCCCCACCTTATAATTTTATATCGTTTAGAT
>NW_026267319.1:302770-305192 GCF_000697945.3 Frankliniella occidentalis | reverse complement strand
ATCCTGATTTCCTCTCCCCGCGTGGCAACGCTCCTTTACCAGCTAGTGTTCGGTTAATTTACAGACCCAAATAGCCAGAAAATCCCCAAACCACTGGTGGGTCATTCCATGCCAAACGTACCCCCAACAAAAAAAGTTTTGACGAAACTTGGTGGATACGTTCCTTGAGTGGTCCGATGACCACCTGCAAGAGCGTTTCGACCTTGCGCGACGGGTTGCCTACTTATCGGGGGACAAAGTTTTCCCGCCACTGCGCACTCCACTCGATCTAGCGAGCGCCACGATCTATCTTTTTTCAAACGATCAACGTCCTAAGGGGTAAGAACTGGCCCTCTTTCGAATGCGCTTGTCCATTTTCCGAAAATATTCACGCGCAACGTACCGAAAACTCGATTTCTAGTTTCAAAATCGGATTTTGGCCAAGTATGACACCTTTGATTTTCTTGGGAGTGGGCTCATTCGAAAGCCCGTTCAATTTCCTGTACGACCCTACTTTCGGTATCATGGGCAGACGCCTACGAGCGACGCTACGGGGCCGAACGCAAAGCGCCCGTCGCGTCTCCTGACGCCCGAGCCAGCGGCGCGCGGCCGGCCCGGCCCAGCCCGGCGCGGCGCGGCTCGGCAGGGCACGGCCCGCACCGCGCGCGGTTTAAAAGTGTATGTAGGCACAGAACATAAAAAGCAAAGTATTGAACGTTTAGTGAGCATAGTCACTTATTTGTGTCTATACAAAATATTTTTCCGACTATAGAACACTCTTATACACAATTACATCACTTCTTTGTACTGACAATACGCTTTTTTGTAGAAAAAGAAAACTGTTTTACCTCTAAACTGTAATCCCCGCAGGGTACAAAACTATGGTACTGCAGTGTGCCTTCAACAGTTTTTGCATTGTCAAACCTTTTTCGTAACAATATTTTTGCAGTAACCCATGCCATTTCCGTCACATACTTTACTGTTATTTTCTGCAGATTAGCAACACACCAGTCATACAAATGTCGCCCTGAAATTATTTGCTTATCAGAAGGACCCTGCAATGTGGCCCTTGTGGCGAGCCGTTTGATGGTCCCACCAATACCATCGCACGGACCCTTGCCATGGGATGTGGCATGAAAGTGCCACTCTGCGGCGACACCAAAATCCTGAAAATGATTGCTTAGGTTTAAAAAATTAAATCTGTTTTTGAAATGCTGTGCGGCCCCATCTCTAAAATAAATGATCCTCTTTGGCTTTAAATTGAAGTCGTTTTGCAGAGTGCTAATTAATATTTTATGATTGATGTACACAGCATGAGTATCATGTTTAACAACTCCTTCAGCAATGATGGCGAACGATTTATGGCATACTTTTTCATCCACTCTGTAGTAAGCGACCATAGTATAAATGGAGGCCTGGTCACCCGACCAATGCTGAGATTGTACAGCGTCCTGAATTACAATGGAATAATTTTCCGCAAAGTCACATTGCACAAGGAATTCCCCTTCCTGCAGATTGTGCAATGAAGGAGTGAGTTTTGAGAATGTTCAGTTGTTCGCAAAACAGAGCAACAAAATCATCCACTTCCTTTACCACGGTATCTAAAGTACAACGGTCGGACCCAGACCCTTGCCACTGCTGGAACTCGATGTCATCTTTACCAAGAATCTCTTGTAGTAATGTGGCTAGGGGGGCCGTCCCGGGGCACTTTACGCAGGAGAACGGCTTACCCATCACGGATTTTGAGAGAAAACACTCATCAGTAGGGCTCTCGCGCACTATACGGCTTATGCAGTCCTTGTACGTGGCGAGAGGCGTCTCGGTATCCCTAGATTTTTCGGCGATCTGCGCACCGTCAAACATCAGCTTGACATTCTGGTGGTACTGACAAACGCACACACTATGTGTTCCGCTTGCACCCGCCAGAATGCAGTTCTTGGGGCGCAGAGACGCAAATTTAGAGAACCCTACCGAAACTGAGGGGTGTTCCTCCTTGAAAGACGCATACAGTTCACGCAAATTGCACAGCACTAGTCTCTTTTGCACTTTCACTTTCACACCATTCTCTCTCATGGAGACACAGTCTTTTTTGCCGGGCATGAGACGACTGTAGCGGTCTTTTTGATAGAAGTCCACGACGGTCTTGGTGTCCGCAAGGATTCGCCCTTGTCGGCGAGGGGGAGCGGAAAAGACACCATGAGTGGTTTGCAAATTTTTGCCTGCCTTGGCCAGGCGTTTGGAGCATCCGAAAAAAGAGGCAATCTTTTTCTTGCCCCAAAACTTAGGGCACAATGTCAAAATTTGCAGTTGCTCCGCACGTGTTGTCACTATGTTGAAGCGCTCCTTGAGCTGCTCCAGCACGGCGACGCCAGCCTTGTGCAGGGGATCCTCGCAGGTCGGGAGGGGATTGTCGTCAGAGTCCGTACAGTCGTTAGGCCCCTGC
>NW_026267319.1:302023-302720 GCF_000697945.3 Frankliniella occidentalis | reverse complement strand
TAAAAAAATGTTCTTTGTACAATTCTTTATACCGCCTCTGAAGATGCGTTCGGCTGCTCCGGCGGTCTCAGGTCACACGGTAGGGCTTGAAACCAAACACAGCAAGCTGCAAATCCTTCCGCTTTACCGAGGGGTCGCCCACTCTCCTGAGCCGTGTACGGAGTATTACATATTATGGGTATTATGAATATTATGAATAGTGTGGGTATTATGGATAGTATGGGTTATGGGTATTATGAAGTATTATACAGTATTATATAGTATTATGAATTATTATGTTTGTATTATGGTGCATAATACAAATGAAAAAATCACTTATTACACCGAAATTTTCAAACACGGTAATATCCTTGAAGTTAGAGTGTACGCACATGGGGAATAGGTTTTTAAACGCTTGCAACTGCAAAACTGTTGAGTTTAGCAATTGCACGTGATAACTGTGAGTTGCACACTTACAAGGAATAAAGTTGCGAATGGCTTGACAGTGTACAGCAAATTCAGCCCTGCACATAGCAGCCGTATAAATCACCTATTGCTCGGCTAGATGTTTTGCTTCATGTGTATGCTGCGAAACTAAATTAAAAAATAAACCTTTCAATGACCTAGATTTTGAGCAGAAAAAACACATTAAATAGGGGTCACGGTGGGCATGAGGGTGGGGGTCCGCATCAGCTCAAAATGGTTACAAAATTATAGT
>NW_026267319.1:301476-301973 GCF_000697945.3 Frankliniella occidentalis | reverse complement strand
TGTAACAAATACCAGCACAAATCCGCAAATTGACCCTTATTAATTACATATTTCATCTTTCATTAAGTTTTGTCCCCTAAGTCCAGACTGCGCATTCGAGCGCAGCCTTAAGTGTGAACTTTACCTAGTTTCGTAACTCAATCTTGATCTTGGCATCGTCTGATCGCAAACAACCCACTCACAGCGACCGTACAGATCTCTCACCTCTCACATGGCTACGACACGAACACGACCAGCCGAGGCCGAGGCCGAGAGTCGAGGCGACAAAACGAGTGGTTCCGATTCCAGATTCCCGATCCGGGTGAGGTGAGGAAGAGGAGTGGTGGGGGAAGGGTAGCGAGTAGAAGGGACGAGGGTCCAGGGATCGGCAAGCCTCACACGCGAACGTCAGTGTGATTGCCTACGCCCAGGGCGTTGATCTGGAGCAGCGTGTATGATTGCAGACGCGTAATCATCCGCAATCTCGCGTAATCCAATGTAATCCCATGTAATCCTAC
>NW_026267319.1:296956-301426 GCF_000697945.3 Frankliniella occidentalis | reverse complement strand
AAAATAAAATATCTCTTAAACCCTTTTATTTTACAAGTCTGCCCCCTTACACGTTCAAAGAAACCTGGGCAGAGTGGAAGCGTAGAGTTGTGTCTCGGTAAATTAGGGTAATCTCCTGAATTGAAAGCGGTGAGAAAGGTGCATCGAACTACGTATTACTACTTGCTATCTAGGTAGTACCTACTTTTTAAGGTACTGCTCTAAGGATCTTTAAAACTAAATCTCCTCTGGAAATAGGCCAAGCATGATGGGTAGGGCGAGAAGGACGGATCGGGAGAGATGCAGGGAGGCGGTACCCTTTCGTAGAAAGCCCCCCCCCCCCCCCCACTAGGGTAAGTCGTATATCGCTTATTTTCGATTTTTGGGCTGTAATAGTGTTTTCCAGGCGCCATTTTGTATGAAAACTCCTGCAAACTTGTTTTTAAAGATTTTCTCTGTAACGTTTTCACAACCCTACCTATTGTTATTCTGGCCTGCCATAGGGGGTGGTTTTAAAAACCTCAATTTTGGGTGTAATTTCTTCTTGACTTAACACGCAATCTTAGGGCCCTTATGGAAATATAGTAATGAATTTTCTTGACCGAAAATGATTTAAAATTATTAAATCATATATCAATTAGATGAAACAATATTTTTTTAAATGTTGAACTTTGAAACATTGTTAGTTGTAGGCCTAGTTTAGATCTTGCAGATAAGTTTTTCCACCTCCTTTACTCCCCATAATTTGAAGCGGATGGAGTTTCTGGGGTGAGCATCTAAACAATGTTTTGACCTACTTTAACTCAGGAACGGCTTAAGCGACAGTTTGGATTTTTCTTTAGACTTAGTACTTCAAGTTCCCAGCATAGTTTTTTCCTACATTCAAAGAGGTCTCTGAAATAGGAAATTCAATACTTGATCACCTAAAAGTGCACTGTTGTTATACATTACGGTATGAGTGCTCGCTGCTAGTAAGCCAACCGATGTATGCCCTATAGTCTTACCGTATGAGTTCCACGCCCCTTCAGTCTGTAAGGCAGAAACACCAGCGCCAATCAAAAGCTGTTTTGGCACGGTGTAAGGGTCTTCTTGATCTGAAAAGATGCCTCCTTCAGCCATGGCTACTGCCATGAACAATGCAGTGATGCCACATGCATGAAACATTGTGCCTCTGAAACAAATGATGTTCGTATAAAACACATCCCACCAAACTCGAGCACGAGCTAAAGCACATACAGTATACTATAAAAATGTAAACTAATGATATTTCTGTTAATGAATGTTCTGTTTTAAGGCAGTACAAATGTGAAATACAAGGGTTTGGAAGATACTATATTTAAAAAAAAATACGAATCGCAGCAATATAAACAAATGGAAGGCCGTTTTATTAAGAATGAATTAGGCTACAATTTAGCGTATGCGCATACAGGAAACGTCCTCAGGAACCTGGTCATCTTGTCCTCGAAGTGCACGGTTGCACCTTGTCGTGGCGTGCACGATTTAAACTGAACTGATGGCCCTGCGACATCGACAAAAAGTGTTATTTATTCTTTAACAATGCGGCTATGGCATGACGAAAGCGATTTTTTGAAAAAAAAAATGTTATTTTTTTTTTTAAATGCCAAAGTTTTGCTTAAAGGACGGGTCAAAACTTGGACATATTTTGCCGATTTTCGGTACTTTAAAAGTGAAATGTCAAAAACGCTCTCGTCACGCGATAGCCTTATCTCTTGAAGAGTAAGTGACCATTTTTAGCCCGCCCTTCTGCTTTTAAAAAAAGCATTAAAGCGGGCTTATGCAACCGCTCTCGTGTCTGTCTGTCGTCCGTGTAAGAGGAAGGAGATGAGCTAGAGGTCTACAAATTTCAGGGTATCTTAGGGGTCACTTCTGGACAACGAAACGCTTGGTGCAAATCCTGGCAACCACCCCTAAGGGGGTGAAAGGGGGTAACAAAGAAATAGGGGTTGGTCCAAAAAGTAGAAAATCAAATATTTTTTTATGGTTTCCTAAGGGGTAACTCGTGAAAGTAGAGCCCTTTGGGCAAAAATTTTGTCCGTTTAACTCTTTCTTGCACCGTTTGGGCGCTAGAGTGCTTTTTTCGACGAAAATACGGCGAAAATGACCGCGTTGCACATAAAGACGTACAGGGAGGCGTCCAATCGTAAAATGTCAGAGGAAGTACCCCCCCAAAACAACACATTCTGACTGTAGAACTACCCTCAGATTTGCCGTATCTTTCACTGTTTCGGACCTAGCCGTGGATATAATGAAAACAATGGGTAAAAGTCGAGGTTTAAGACTTTTTGACAAACAATACAATCTAAAACCTGCGCTCGTTCATTATTTTTGTATTTTTTTGAGCATAGCAGAAGGGTGGGGTGTAGTCACGGTGTTGCCCCGTTACAGTCTTTTGCCATGTGAAAGGAGCAATTCTCTGGGGCCGCAAGCCCCCCGCTGGAAGTAAGTTTACTCAAATATGCAAAGTGATTTACCGGTCACACTAGCTATTTATTTGATTATGCACTTCGGTAAATCGAGAGACTGAAATGGTCGGGCCGAAGACCCGACCATCGCCGCCGGCAGGCCAAGCAGGCCCGGCCCCTGCCGAACGGAGTTGCCGGCGCAGCGAAGTGGAGCTGGCAACTTCGTTTGGCGGAAGGGCGGGCCTGCTTGTTGTCTTTGTCGCAGGTCCATCCGCTCGGTCCAAATCGTTCACGCCACAACGAAGTGCAACCGTCTACTTCGACGCAATGATGACCAGGTTCCTGGAGGTGTGCACTGTACGTGCATACGCCAAATTGTAGCCCAATTCATTCCTATGAAAAGGGTCTTTCGGTTATAACGCTGCAATTCGTAGTTTTTTTGGAGTAAATGTCTTCCAAACTCTTGTCGACCCTCGTATTTCACAGGTCTGTCCCCTAAAAACAAGATAGTTGTTTTCAATCGAATATAATCTCCTTACAAAAATGCTTAAAAGCAGTCTTATTGAACCACTCATCTGTCCGTCCGGCCGTCGCCCAATGCGAAAGCAGATATTTAGTTTCAAAAGTCTAGACTACTTGAATTGACCAGAAATGTAGCGGTTCTCTCGAAAAACAAGCTGGCCCGCCCTTCCACCAAACGGAGTTGCCAGCTCCGCTTCGCTCCGCCGGCAACTCCGTTCGACAGGGGCCGGGCATGCTTAGCCTGCCGGCGGCGATGGTCGGTCCTGCAGCCCGACCATTTCTGTCACACAATTTCCTGAAGAACATAATCAAATGATGTAGCGGGCCTTTGGCCCGCTTTATAAAGCCCAGAGAGTTTTTCTTTCACGATTCACCCCTTTGGAGACCATTTCTAAAAATAATATATTTATTTTCGGGACACTTTTGTGAGAGAAACTCCGTAGCGTCTCAAAGACGAAATTTTAGCCCAAAGGGCTCCACTTTCTCACTACCTCTTAGAAGACAGTCAAATATTTTCTAAAAATTAGTATATTTATTTTTGGGCTATTTTTGTGAGTAAAACTCCCTCTAAACGGTGAAGGTGAACGGTGAAGAGCCAAACTGACGAAATTTTCAGGCACAGGGCTTGAACGAACCGAACCGAACTGAACAACCCCTTGTTCACCTGCGAACCGAACACGAACAATAATTTCACATCTCTCTGTGTATACGATGACAGCTGGTCAGCTGATCAGAGAAGGGGGGGGGGGGGGGGCGACTCGCCAGAGCCTTGTACCCAGTACTAAATATTGTAGGTATAAGAAGAATTTTAGGCTATGACAGGATACTATAAATATTATGGTAATACAGCTAGTATTATGGGCAATTCTAGAAAAATGCGGAAGTGAGGGTCAACTTTCAGATTTCATCGTAGCGACCAGCTTGGGACGGTTTCGGATAGCCAAAAGCCTGAATTTTAATGTTCTGCAAAGAAATCAGCTAATTTTTGATGCCTTTGGTCTATTTTCGGACCTTCAAACAGAGCGTTCGTATCACGTAACAGTTAGGCATTTTTAGAGATGTCTGAAACGGGCATAGTAATGGGCTTTCCTGATGGAATTTTTTTGATGTTGTTTTTGAATATTGTTCGGTAGACATTCTTGAACAAATCCCAGGAGCCGATAAGCGGATCTTGGTCATTGGGGCCGAGTTATAACGCCTGAACTATTTTTGAAATAAGCGTGTCCGTGCGTAACGATTTTGATGATTTTTTAAAATTTGTGGTTTAGCCTATGGGGTTAGAAATCTGCAAATTTAGGAGCAAAGCTATCTTTCTATGACGAACAAAAAAGGTATAAAGGTCGGTGGTCGAAAAACGAACGGAACATGGTGAAAATCGCGTTACGCACGGACGCTATCGTGAACAGGCCATGTTCAACAGGACAATCTTTTCGCATATAAATGAACGCCGTCTTTGCAGAAGCCAATCTTTACACATTATATCAAATGTTTATGTCCTGCTCGCACTTATCGACTCAAACGCACTGGTCCGGACCTCTCTCTCTCC
>NW_026267319.1:289744-296901 GCF_000697945.3 Frankliniella occidentalis | reverse complement strand
CCCCCACTTCCTTCTACCACTCCGGCGAGTGTTTTCAAAAATGATCAAATTTTGAACTATAGTGGAAAAACCACTGCTGACCGATTTCTGCACCCCAAGTACCACCCTAAAACTATTAACACCCTAAAAGATTAAATTTAGGGATCGAAGACTGGAAATGCAGGGGTGGTCCCTCCCTTTATTTTGCTTATATTGTGCCGGATGCAGGCGTGCGGCCGGGTTGCATACTCGGACGGGGCCGTAAGGCGCCGCGGTGAGCGACGGTAGGCAAGCCGGCTTGATTGCGGTACAGTATAAGCAGCTTCGATCTTCCCTTCCACAACTAGAATAAACGAGTGATTTTTGCTTACGAATGTCCGTGCGTAACGCCTAGAATTGCCCTTATATGGTATTATAAGGTACTATACAGGGTGACAGAGGGGAGAAGGGGGGAGGGGCAGCCAGTGGTGTGGCCAAGACAGTGCGTACGTGCCATTACTGCGCCGATTGAGGGATTAACGCTAGTGGCTGGCTGGCCGGGTTTTCCTGGAAAAGGAAAAACCCGATGACTCCGGGCGCACCTAAAAAGCCTCAGAGGCTCCTTAGGTATACCCATCCCAAGCAAACCTAAAACTCATACTATAAGGTCCGTGTACCCGGTATTATATGACTCGGCGACCCTTCGGGTGGGTGAGGATGGGTAGGAGCACCAGCGCTGGACCAATAGAGCATTCCAGTGAAGCTAGGGTGCAGAAGAAAGCAGGGAACAAGAAAACGGAAGTCACCGTGCTAAAGCATAGCGAAGTTCGTTTTCTTCTTTCCCGCATTCTTCTGCATTTCAGCTTTACCTGAATGCTTTATTAGAGAGAAGGCCTTCATTCCTCTAGTGTGCCCCTCCTGCTTCTTGCGTCTTTAAATTACTTCACGTTTATGGAAAATAAGAGGAAAGTCGACCAGGACAATTTTGTTCGACGACGAAAAATTGTTCGTTCAGTCCACGAACAGTTCGGATTCGAACACCCTGTGTTCAAGGACGAACGAACACGAACAGTTCGCTGTTCGTTCGAGTTCGTTCGACTGCGAACATGTTCGCTCATCTCTATTTCAGAAGTTAGGAGACCATCCAATAATTTCTAAAAGTAATGTGTTTATTTTTGGGCCACTCTTGTGAAAGAAGCTCCCTCCAGCGCCTAAACGGTGAAAGATAGAGCCAAACGGACGAAATTTTCGTCCTCAGGACGGCCTAAACAGTACGAGTTTGTCAAAAACAGGCGAATTGTCACCGAAGGCTCTCCTCTCCTACTTTAAGTAACCCCGAGAAAATCAAAAAAATATTCTAAAAAATAAAATTTTGTGGCCTCTGGCTTTCGAGTTTTAAAAGCCAATAATTTAACTAGATTGCTTGTCTTTGAATCCGAGTTGTCTGGTTATGATACAAAACGACCCTGAAGTTCTCAGATCGCCATCTCACTTATGCATTCCGGTAAAGGTGAAAAGCATATAAATGCAAGAAACAAGACAACGGAAGTCACCGTGTAAAATCATAGCGATTACCGTTTTCTTGTTCCTCGCATTCTTTTGCATTTTAGGTGTACCGGAATGCTTAATTCCTTCTCGAGTTATCGTGCATACAGACAAACAAACACACAAACAAGCATAATGAAACTGTTTTGGTTAGTGGAGTAATAGGCCAATCGCTCAGCGGCTCAGCCAATAAGACTATCGCCAAAAATGCTACGACCTTTCTGCGACAAGAGGCGAGATCTTTTCTGGTTTGTCGCGGCCCAGCCGAAAATTCCGGAAACGTTTACGGTTACGTTTACGACTACGGTCACGGCTACACTCGTAAATTGGCACAATTTCCGGTTGCGGTTACGATTACGTTTACTGTTTCGGTTACGAGTACGAATATAGTCAGCCTGGTTACGGTGAGTACGTTCCTGTTAATGGAGAGAGAACACTGTAACGTGTGTTGGACGTAGTACTATTGACTAAAGTAACTTATCAGAACATGCCACCCGTGTAAACTTTTGATGCGGAGCAGAATCGTGGTGTTTTCGTCGCCCTATCTCTAACCGTTCTCAAGATAGCCAGGGGTTGAAAAATCGACTTTTCCCAAACTCAACACATAAGTTCGATCTGTGTTCCCCTTACGTTGCCCTTAACCATTTCTCTCTGCGAAGCTTAGTTTAAGCACTACGACGTTTGAAAGTTTGACATTTTCTGGTTACGGTCGCGTAATCGTTAACGTTATTGGTAACCGTAACTGCTAACCGTAAGCGGGCTACGGTTACGGTCGTATTCGTAGACTTATTCGTAACCGTAAGTGTAAACCGTAATCGGACTCCGGTTGCGATCGTAATCGTAATTTTTAACCGTAACCGGAGCAAATTACGACCGTAATCGTAAATTCTGGCCGTAACTGGAATTTTCGGTTAGGGGTAGCGTCGTATCTTTTTCGTACAACTCGTCGTATCGCTGTGAAAATTAAATTTTCTAAATCTTCGCTCTTGACTGCGCTGAAAAGAAACTTGCCCTTTGTCAACGAGCCTCGCAGTCGTTTCACTGGAAACGAAAGTGTGTGAATGTCGCACACTTGTAGAGTTGTGTAAATCCATTCGTGCACTTGAGGGGGGTACACTGTAGGTTTGAAGCTATTGATCATTGCCATTTATGGCGATGAGTACTACCTTTTGTGGCAAGCGCCTTTTCGGCAATGAACGGCGCAAAGGCAGTGAGACAAAAGTAATACCTTTCCAGCGGCAATGAGTCGGTCATTGCCGTTTCAAAGGCAGTATCCATTGCCAATTTTGGCAATGTACGTACAAAATATCTAAGTTGCCCTTAAACTTATAGGCAATTCGAACCCTGGCGCACTGCCGGCAATGAAACTCATCGCCACATTTTGGCAATGAAGCCTTCATCGCCTTATTTGTGGCGATATTTTGGTGACGACCATTCACTACCGACAATTTGTCAGTGTCCAAACTGCTAATAACTAACAAGAACTTTAAAAAATGTTTTCTGCTCATTGCCGAAATTGGCAATGAATACTGCCTTGGGAATGGCAATGACCGACTCACTGCCGCTGGAAAGGTGTTACTTTTGTATTATTGCCATTGGCTTGGCATTGCTACAAACTAATTCACTGTAAAAATTGGAGTCTGAAACGGAACGATCCACAGTGTTACGGTAGATGCCGCTCTTACGTTAGTCACTGCACCTAAGATACAGAGCGCAGAGTACAGTGCCGCTGTGGCACCGAAAAGCCCAGGTTTTACACATTACAGAGTACGAATAGCCTACGGCTCCATCCACAGTAGACAGTTTTGTCCGGTTTTGCCTGTACGTACAGTGATCCTGTACTTTGCTCTCCGTACCAAATTTTAACAATTGAAACTAACAGCAATGCTGTTATTCGAATAATAGGCATTCCTGGAAAATAATCAGCGGTAGTTGCTGACACTTTGCCTGTCACAAATTTTTGCAGGGATTCATTGCGCGGTTTCATTGCCATTAAAGAACCGCGTGAACGTTACTTTTCCTTCAAAATTCAGACTTTACCACCTTAAGAGTACGAATGGATATTCACACAACTACAAGCGTGATACATTTACACACTTGCGTTGCCAGCACGGTAAAAAAAAAGTCTTATTATATAAGGAAATAGGGAAAATATTAACCCTTACAGGCCCTTGTCGTTTATAAAATACATAGTGGAAAATCGCAGATATCACCGGGATGATGAGACATTTTTCGAGGGTTGCTTTGTGTAGAGCTGGTTTCGGGGAATTGATCTAAGGCCCTCTTGACGTTCTGAGACCTCTATTGCCAAAACTATAAGCCTTCAAAGTCAAAAAACACGCTAAAGAGGCAAATCGTGAAATTGAGCGTTTTCGGATGTGACCCAAGTAAGACCCATTGGTCGGATCACTTCGAAAAAATTATTCCGAGGTGCCCTTATGCTTACTGAAGCCGACTACACGCGCGATAATGGTCTAACTCAAATAGGCTCGTTGGGAACCGAGAAAAATGGTATGTCGTTTACAAACGACAAGGGCCATAAGGGTATAGAAAATTTGACGATCCCTAATATGCTGACTTTTTGGTCAAAATTGGTGTCATTGTGTGGGTCTCGACTCAAATGTGAGGAATATGAAAAAAAATAATTCGCATATTCGCCCTTGGGACTCAGGAAATGGAATTAACCGTCTAGAGGGTCACCTGCTCCGATCGGCTCCGGGCCCGTTTTCGGCGGCCTCTGTTCGACAAGTTTGGGTCGGAAAATATTTTTTTTTCGTGGAATGGGTTTACTGACCAAGTGGTTGCCCGCTCTTAACTGGAAAAAGTCCTGACTATCAAATTTGCCTCGGCAATAAGGGGCCAAAAGTAAGGAAATGCGTAAAAAGCATATGTCGTTTATAAACGACACTGGGCTTTAGGGGGTGGTGTGGGTGCCAATCGCCTTCCGAGGCGCCGAAAACGCATTTTTCTCAAGTGACAAGCCTATTAGAGTATTTTGTTATGTCTTGGAGGGTACTGATCAATTTCCGATCGTATTCGGCGTATGCGACATATGCTTTTTACGCTTTTCCTTACTTTTGGCCCCCTATTGCTGAGGCACATTTGAAAGTCACGACTTTTTCCAGTTGAGAGCGGGCAACCACTTGGTCGGTGAACCCATTTCACGAAAAAAAAATATTTTCCGACCCAAACTTTTCGCACAGAGGCCGACGAAAACGGGCCCGGAGCCGATCGGAGCAGGTGACCCTCTAGACGGTTTATTCCATTTCCTGAGTCCCAAGGGCGAATATGCGAATTATTTTTTTTCATATTCCTCACATTTGAGTCGAGACCTACACAATGACACCAATTTTGACCAAAAAGTCAGCATATTAGGGATCGTCAAATTTTCTATACCCTTATGGCCCTTGTCGTTTATAAACTACATGTTGGTAATTTCGTTATTTAAGGCCGAATTTCGGATTTCTTTGTTGTTCTCGTCTATTTGGGTGGTAAATAAGAAGAATTTCAAGAAAAATAACTTTTTGATCGCGGCTTTTGGTCGTGGGCATTTAAGGGTTAAGGACTTCTCGTATTTGAGGAAATCTCCTCAGATCTCGCCTTAGGTTATGAGAAACCTCCTCAAAAAATGTGGAAAAGTCCCTCGTTTTTTGAATAGAATTCCTTGAAGAGTGGGGAGTTTTCCTCAAACCAAGTGAGTTACTCAAAGTTTTCCCAAAAAATGAGACATTGTTTTTACCGTGAATACAGTATTGCGCTGCAGTCGGCTGCAGGCTGCTTCTCTGATGTGCGTAAACGTTGTTGGAGCGCGCAAGCTGTAGTCGATAATTTGGGAACCCACCTACCAAATGTGCTAAGGCTGTTAAGTCTGTGGCACGCCGTTTGCTGACAGTGGCACACTGAGTACGAAGCGTCCGATAAATATACCCTCTCCAATAGCTGTAGCACCAACTCTGTCAGAAATTTATACACTGTGACGCGAACCGTTTAGAGTCCGAATTGGCGCACTCTGGCAGGGTTTCCCGAATTTATTATCTTTTAATCAGAAATACTGGCCCGATGCCCCTCATACCGATAACAGACGCTCTACTGGCTCCGACATGAAGAGTTTCCCAGAAACGCGATAAGATACTTAGAAAGCACGGGGTGCCAACTACTTTCTACTTAACACGTTGAGTCCCACGTGACCACACGTATGGTCACAATAACCCGTAATTAACAACCCCCCCTGGGACTTAACGTGTTAACCTATGGATGCCAGACATACAATTTTTTTTGGAGGAGTGTTCTGGGAACAACTGACTTAAACGTAGGGCCCTGTGTGTTAACCGAGGGGTTAACATTATGCAAGGGGTAGCCGAGCGAAGTGCACTTAAACTGAAGATGTGACAAATATACAACAAAACTATAATGATTGTGTGTAGGCAACCAATTCTCTGTGGTTTCGGTTTAAGCTAGGGGTAAAAGGAGGGTGGGGGGCTAAATTATTCCGTCTCTATAGTGAGCCGTGCAAGGGATAGGGAATTGTGTCTCAAGCCACTGTGTCTATTAACACTAGAAGGACCGGGATTTTAGTATACCTAGAAAGACCGGAGGGGTCATTTTGACCCCTCTACGCTTTTTGGCCGTTTTTATGGCTTCAAGGCTGCAGTTTTATCGCACATGATTAAGGTTTTGTCTGTTTCAAGGGACCTGATGCCATGGGGTGACAATGGTCAGGTTAAAAGTGCGTTTGCGTAAACTGTTAGCAAATCCAGGTTAAAATTTCAGTTTTGGTACCGTAATTCTTATCACTTCTTGGTTTTGAAATTTCATTACAAGAAATAGTAATAAAATTTCAGTACAAGTTTTGAAATTTAAGATTTGCGTAGTGAAAAATCAAAAGCTAGTAACCTAAATCACCCTAATTCAAATGTAGTTCGAGACGGCATTCAGATTCCGTCCGAGACGGAATTCGGATTTGATCCAAAACGTAATTCTGATTCCGTCCGAGACGGGATTCAGATATCGTCCGAGACGAAATTTAGATTCTGGCCGAGACGGCATTTAGATTCCGTCCGAGACGAAATTCAGATTCCGTCCGAGACAGAATTAGATTCCGTCCGAGACGGGATTCACATTACTATAAAAGGTAATTCTGTGGCAAATAGGAGGACTGTCGTAAGTTTTTTGGACTAAGTTTTCAGGAAACAGAGAAAACGTCTTCCGCATTATATCAAACTCAAAACAATTAAAAATGTAAGCGTAGACCTTCTGAATATATAGGCAATTGTCTAAATTCTTTTACCTTCTAGTAGTGACCTTCCACAAGCAAAATTGGGTTTACGACAAAACGACTTTAGTTCTAATTTGGGGAAGAGTGGCGTATGTCCACTTATGACAAATGAAATTCTACTGGTTTTGTGGCAGACAGACGTAAGTCCACTTGCGACAAATTTCCTATCAAGATGAAGACAAGCATATTGCAGGATTGTTAAATATATGCTAGGCGCACATTGTCTAGCTTTGGGAGGGGCGTAGTGGATATTGGCAAAAGAAAAATATTTAATGGAATAACTCTCATTATTTTGAGCATAACGTCGTAAGTATACTTGTTCCACTAAAATTTCAATTGATAATATGGTAAAGTGGCGTAACTTGACTTACGACATCTG
>NW_026267319.1:288746-289267 GCF_000697945.3 Frankliniella occidentalis | reverse complement strand
TTTCAGGGTATCTTAAGGTCTACTCCTAGAGAACGAAACGCCTACGGCAAATCCTGGCAACCACCCCTAAAAGGCTAAAAGGGGGTATCAAAGAAAATAAGGTAGGTCAAAAAAGTGGCCCAAAAATTAATTTATTAATTTCCTTAAATATTAGATGGTCTCCTAAGGAGTAACTTGTCAAAGTAGAGCCCTTTGGGCAAAAATTTCGTCCGTTTTGCTCTATCTCTAACCGTTTAGGCGCTATAGGGTCTTTTTTGAAGAAAATAAGCTAAAAATTGCGGTAGTAAACATTAAGTTGTAGAAAAAGGCCTAAAAACCGCCAAATAGGAAAGAAACTCTCTCCCCCGACCCCAAAAAGCGTCTTCTAAGCAGAAGGGTGGGTTGTAGTCGCGGTGTTACACCGTTACATCCCTTTCTCGTGTCTACGGGGCAAATTTTAAGGACGACGGGCTTTGCGGGCCGAAGGCCCGTTACATCATTTGATTATGTTCTACAGCAAATCGCGTGACAGAAATGGTCGG
>NW_026267319.1:287450-288696 GCF_000697945.3 Frankliniella occidentalis | reverse complement strand
CACGTGCGAGGCTACGGCTACGTACCGGTGAGACACTCGGGCGGACGGCGGGCTCGGTTGCCAACAACAATGGGCAGTTTAGAGGGGCGAAGGCGCGGGTTAACAGTAGTACCAACAGAATGTAGGAAGATTGTGTCTGCCCGTCCTCCAATGAATTTTCCCTTCTATTAACTAAATATTGCGTTGAACGTTCCGATAAGTGGCTGTTAGCTGCCCGTTTTCAAATAAATTTCCCCGAATAAATTTTCTCTTCTAACCGGGCGCACAGTGGGACGGATCTCGGAAAAGGTGGACATAATTCAAATTTCTACAATATCACATTAACCTTTTTGTTCATACAGGGTGAATCTACAACCTTTAAAGCATCCAAAACGATTCTTCTCGCATTTTTCAATCAGTTGTGTTGTTTTCTATAAGCCCTCAAACGAGGGGTGCCCAACTCCATAAAACTGTGTACACCGGGTTACCAAATTGTAAAGATTACCAATGATTACCAAGGATTACTAATGATTACCAATAAATACTTATGTATTATTCGCTTGTATTGTAAATCTAAACAACCATTTTTTTTTCCCAGGAAAGATGTATTTTTGTTCACATTTTACGTAATTCTTATTTTTTTATCTTGCAAGTTACAAATTTGCATTCTATGGTTGGACGAATTATATTTTTGTCCATTAGAGATGCAAATACGCCATGTTAAACATTAAACATCGAAGAAAGATATCAAAAGAATTTGGAAGAATATCGTAACTCTCATGACCAAAATAGATAGTATTCAACTATCACCACACTTGGTTTGCAACTTCCTCTAAGGTCATTTAACATTCTCCAATATTTTCAGGAAGCTGATATTCAAATTGCTTTCTGCAAATATTAGAGAATGTTAAGAGACCTAAGAGGACCAAACCATGTTTGGTGATACTTGAAGACTATCTTTGTTGAGAGTATAACGATATTCCACTAGATTTTTTGGATATCTTTAATCGAAGGGTAGGAATTAAAAATCGAGTTTTTTGCCATGGATGGTTTCGAATCAGCTTTCAATTCTCTTTCCAATTGTGTATTCAGTTTTGACCTTACTGCAAAGATTCATAGAGTTTAATTATACCCCCTCTCAAAGACGCAGTTTCTGCATCAAAATTTCAGGAATTTATATCTCTCAAACCATTTGAGCTACAGAGCCCAGATTTGGAGTGGGATCTTACTTCACAAATACCCTTCATTTGTGAGACAAAAACCAAAT
>NW_026267319.1:275468-287165 GCF_000697945.3 Frankliniella occidentalis | reverse complement strand
TCCGCGACGGCGTTAGAATAGCTCGTGGCCAGGAGCGACCGCCGGTATCTCGCCTCCATGGCCCAGTCGATAGAGCACCCGCCCAGAGCGTCGCACCCTAGAGAAAAAAAGAGCTGAGGCGAGACTGAGTATAGCTGACTCAAACCCGACCTGGAGCTGAGGTAAATGCTGCCCTGGGACTGAGCTGGAGCCTACCATACCCGAGATGACACATTCTTAACTGACTTCACACGACGTGGACGCGGACTTAACTGGCGCTGACCCAACATTAACTGCGAGCCGAGATTAGCTGAGATAAAAAGGTGGTGCGTCAGCTGAGGTTAGCTGAAATTGTCATGCTTCGACCTGATGAAAGCTGACGTTTTGTAGGCACGGACTGAGATTAATGACACTTCAGTCAGTTTTAACTGAGCACGTGCCTGACTTTTGCTGAGTTGAACAGTAGGTTTTGATTTAGGCATGCAGGTGCATGGCGTTGTTGGGTGAGGAAAGCCGAGGTGCAGCTGAGTCAGTACAGTGGTGCTAGAGATGAAGCAGATGCTTACTGATTGTTCACTGTGATTAACTGAAGTGTTCCTGAGTGTTACTGAGGTAGAGCTGAAAGGTAGCTGAAGTGATGCTGAGTGTTACTGAGATATAGCTGAAGTGTTGCTGAGTGTTCCTGAGGTATAGCTGAAGGTTACAGGATGGGCATGCGTGCGGGATGCCGGTTCGGAGACCAAAAGGCGGTGGTCAGCGACGGTAGGCAACCCGCCCGCACATCTGAATGCGGGTCAGTCTACCTTTGGACACCTGCGGCGCTGGCCACCTACCCTGTATAGAGCGGCCAAATGAGGTTAACTCCTTTCCAGCTGAGGTAAACGAAAAGTATTAGCGAAAACCGCTGATTCAACCCAAATGTAACTGAGTGTGGGCCGAGATAAGCATAACCGAGCTGTGACTACCTGAGTTCCCTATCGTCCAGTAAGTACGTCCGTTTTTCTCAGATCAATTCGGCAAAATTCGGGAGCTCGGCGCCTGCAAGACTCGGGGTAGGCCATCCCGCGGTACATGAATGCACTACAGACGAGATGTTGCCTACCTGCCAGGCGCTAGGTGAGCTTACATATAGGTTGAACGTGGCAGGTTCGTAACGGCGAATAGCGGACGTACTTTTAGGATGATCCCTAAACATCTCAGCCGCAACTGAGCCGTGGATCCTGTAGCCTGAAGCTATCGTAGTCCTAATCCTCGTGGTACTTGTGACTAATCGGTCTTGGACTCGAGTGAAGAAACAATTCTTACAATAATAAACTTTTTTTCAGACAAAATAAATTATATATTGCCAGGAGTCTATGTATAAAATATTAATAAAACAAAACACTCCTCCTTTAACAGCAGAAAATAAAAATAATCTTGTTGAGTTCTGAACTACACAGACTACAAAGTAAAAAATAAAAAAACTGATAAAACATTGATTCAATCCTGTGACTTATTCTTGCCTAGTTCCGCTCAGAACCAGACTCACTTCCAGTTTGTACCAGCTCCACCTCTTGTGAGCCGTATCGGTTATCATATTCACTCTCACTTGACTCATCGGAACAGGTTGCTGAGGAATCTTTCTGAGGTGTAGAGGAAGATAGACCAAATTTCTTTGGTTGCTTTTGTCCAAATTCAGGATGTACCTGGTTAAGGAATTTTTCATTAAAGAAAGAAGAAACTATACCAACAAGAAAAAATTCTGTGGTTGTAATATAAAAATAATATACAATGATAACTAACCACTGTTTTCAGCCCATGCGATTTGTGGCGCTTTTCTTGGTGGTGATCTTTCTTGGTTGCTTGGTTGCTTGGTTGCTCAATATGCGGGGTGTGGTAACGCTTGAATCCATGAGAATGTGACTGTGATCCCTGAAAAAGTAAATGATTCATTAAAGATCTGACATTGCACGAGATGAAATTAAAAGTTGAAGATTTGTAGGAAATATATAGGCTTGCTAAGTACGACAATTTGGGGATTGACACAATAACTATGTGTTAAACAGACTTATTATACTGTACTTAACATTTGGACACTAACATACTTATAATTGGTACAGTCATGAAACATGTTACAAAGGTTCAGTAGTTTTCTAAACAGTATTTTTTAAGAAACTTTAGGCTTTGGTTAATTTTTCTTTGTCAGGGCACATACAAAATCTATTTGAAATTAGTCTACCATTCCAATTTTACTGTGTAGGTTTTTGACTGCAGGTAGCCTCTTCCCCAAAAATATTTGTGAAACCATTTTCATAGTAGCTGTTTCTGTTATTTTCAAATTACTAAATGAATGTCGAGGAAATAGTTGCAGAGAAACAGCCTACACACAACCATAATATTTGTTACTCTTGTAGACTCTCAAATACTTCTTTTCATTCAAATACAAGAGGAACCCTGCAAATGTTTGTAACTGACCATTGTGGTGACCCTCTATTTGAGCAAAATGCAACTTACTAGTAGCTAGCAGGGAGTTTGAAACTAATGACCTATGATTGAAAAATTGTAGTAATATCTTACTGTGTCTGATGGAAACTGCTTCCTTTCAGTTGTTCGCACAAGATCCTCTCCAGAGCGACAGAACTTGTAACTAGGGCGGTTGTTGTCAAGGGTCTTTCTCTGTACCTGAGAATAACAAGACTGAATTAGTAAAAATAAAGAATTATTGCATCAAATGGACTGGCTCACTTATTTGAAGTGTGTGATGATATCTCACTTTGTCTTGTATAGACTGCTTCCATACTGTTGATCGCTCAAGATCCTCTCCAGGGCTACATGACTTATACCCATGGCGGTTGTTGTCAGTGGTTCTTCTCGATACCTAAAAATAACAAGGCTGAATAAGTTAAAAGAAACAATTGTTTGTCAAATGGATTGGCCCACAAAATTTATCTATATGAGGATCAAGTCCATATCATGTACACTTAAAACCAAATAATGTGGTTCAATCTGGAAAAATAAAACTGAGACAAAGCAGAAATTTTAACAGTTAATGAAACTTTGATATCATGTTTATGATTAGGGTGCATGGGGAGAACACACTATACTCATATTATAAAAATACTGTGAAATAGCTAATAATACTGAAATCATAAAATAGTTTCTAGTAAGAGTATAGTTATCTCACCAAGTTTGGTATGGAATTCTTATTCCTGTCACGTGGTTGCCCAACCTCCTCTCGAAAGTCAGTTGCCTTGTTCCCACGTCCTTCAAAGACAAGTTTCCTTTTAGGTCCCTGAAATTAGTAGGTTTTATTACAAACATGAATGCTTTTCAAATTATGATCCATTATCAAAATAGAAAATATGCTAACAGTAGTCTATTAAGGAGGGAAAAATAAACTCCACAAGGATGTAAGGAGTAACTTTATAGACTCACCATTAACTCTTTTACATTACATTCATCAGCCTCAGATAGAGAGCTAGAAGAATTGTTCCTATGGCGTTTGTTGGAATAAGTAGCCCGACTTGATTCCTAAAAATTGCAAAGATCCATTAGTGAAGGGAAAGAATTAGTTCTGAAATAGAGTGACAAACCAAGTTCTTTTCTGAGATGACAGTTAAATGTGGCCAAATATTTCAATATATTATAACAAGATGGATAGTGAAATGGACTACTGAGACTGACATCTCAAATATAGTGGGCAATATGAGTAGCATAAATTTGATTAACTGTATAAGATAAAAATTTGTTCCAAAACAAAGGAAACACTAGGTTTAATGTTTTCTCACCTCTTCTAATGTTGAGTGCTTCCCCTCAGATAATAGTGGGACTGGTGACATATCAAGGTCCGACGTGGAAAACCCAGCATATCTCTTCCTTTGTGGGTCCTGTCATAATAAATATGAAATAGTTTTTAAACAATTCCATCTACTAAAATACTTTTAAGTGCTACTGCAGTTGTAAGATACTAAATTTTACACCTTAAGTTTACCTGATGTAAATTAGCTCACCTTGGACTTATTCCGTTTGGCATTAGACATTACGCGAGATTTAAGAGAGTGCCTGGGAGACGACAGTCTTTTCAGAGGAGAAAGTTTCTGCAGTGATGTTCTACTGGAATCCTTGTTATGTCGACCACTTTCCTTGTCTTTCACATATAAGACTTTCTGCTTCTTCTTCTTCCTGCTCTCTTCAGGCTCTTTAACATTCTTAGATCTTCCTGATTGTTCTGGTGTCTCTGGATTGCTCCTCCTCTTTTTCTGAAGAGGCTTCCGCACAACTTCATCAGTATTATCACCTTTTGACCAGAGTTTCCTTCTCGCAGCATAGCACTTTTTATTTATAATATCAGTTAAATCCGTTTCTTGAAAATTCTCAAATTTATTAGCTATGTAAACTGCAATATAAAAGATTTAAAAATTATCAATAAACAATTATTTATAGCTAAGACAGGGTTGCATATTCATGAACATAACTTACTAAAAAGTGCATTCTTAATGTCAGGATTCATTTTCACTGAACCTTCAGTCCTTCCCTCTGCTGTCATGAATGACATTTCCGAATCAGTAAAGAGGGACTCCATAATTGGAATGACATAATCTTTAGGGTGTTCCGCATTAATCCCTCTTAGTTTTGCTTTGGTCGTTACAGTGACCATGACTTTGCTTCCTTTGTAGAGTGGCACATACTGAAACAAAAATACATGTGAAGCAACCATACAACTTACTTGAATACATAAACTATTTAGGAATATTACCTCCTCCTGGTCAGTAACAACTGAAGATGTCACCTTATGCTGCTTGTTCAGCTTGAGAAAGAAAATTTTCATTAATATTATGACTGAAACATAGCCTTAGAAAGTAGTAAACAAAACAAAACTTTACTTTACCTCCACCTTTCCCTCGCATTTATGTGATGAGCCGGTTTTGAGCATGTTAGAAAAATTAGCAAGAACACCTGTAATAAAAAAGAGGTGAATCAAACTCAATGTGTGCAATCAGATCTTATCCTGTGTTAAAGAATTCTGATTCTACAAGATTTCATTTTCACACTTTACTTAATCAAGTCATGAAAACTTTCATTTGAAATGAAAATCAGAATAATGTTTAGTGGACTAAGTTCAGTTGTTTCTCACTTCCACATTAAATAAAAAATGTTTCCACACACAACTCTGCGTTTTATCTTTCTGCGATTTGTAGCCAGAAAAACTACAAATGCCCTGCCTGAATTATTGTTAATATTACCATTGTAGAAGGCCATGTACTGTTTGCTGACAGCACTGGTGAGAAAGAAATGATCTCTTTCAATATTAATTTATAGTTTCAGCAGTCTGCTTCCCAGTGAAAATGAAACTTTGTTCATTTGGTATTGGGTGCGATGCCACTTACCTCGGCAAGGTAAACAGGTGCACAGAATGTGTACATTCGGAGTCTGTGATGATGCATCCATTTTACGTGCTTTATCAGATGGCAATACTGTATCAACACCAAGACCTCTGTTGACATTGCCACTAGGTGTATCGCCTAAAGGAGGGGTACGACCTGAATTGTTTGGCCCTTTGCCAGGTAAAGGCTTATCGGTTGATTGGTTTGGTCCTTCGCCTGATGAAGGCTTATCAGTTGGTTGGTTTGGTTCTTCGCCTGATGAAGTGGTATCACCTGATTTATTTGGCCCTTCATCTAATAAAGTGGTACCAGTTGCTTTGATTGGGTCTCCACCTGATGAAGTGGCATCAGTTGCTTTCTTTGGTACTTCGTCTAATGAAGTGGTATCAGTTGTGTTGGTTCGTCCTTCGCCTGGAGGGGTCTCATCCACTAAGTCTGATCCTTCCTCATTTTGAACGCTTACGTTAACGCCATCTGCACCAAGAATTTCATCGTTCAGAGCAGCCAATGTTTTCAACTTAACCGATTCTTCCTTTCTCTTGGCAGCAGCAAGTGCTTTAGATTGAGAAATAACAGAAGCACTTGGACCCTCACCAATAGTCTCCATGAACTCTGCTGTTGTCATGCGTTGCAAGTCCAAAACATCCTTTCGTGCAGTTCTAGGGCGGGCACTGGATCTCTTTGACCGACCACAATTATTAGCATCAACATTATCTGAAAGAATGAACACAACTGATGTGACACCAAACAAAACACCACACTAAAAATGTTTGAAGAATACGTCATTTTTAATACCGCTAGTTGGAGTGTCATCATCATTCTCCGGACTATGTTCGCCTCCATTTGCTGAAAACACAAAATAAAAAAAATATTGTTAAAAAGCTCACGTGAAAGCTGGGATAGTTCAGACGAGGTGCAAAACGAATGAAAAGAAGTGCCTGTCAAATTTAGCACCCAAAGTGTTTCCCTAACCTCTCCTACTTAGAGTTAGAGCAACAAAAGCAAAGGCTGGAGAATGGAAAAGGGGACAATTGTGACAAGCAATGTTTAAAATAGCCAAAATAATAGGTCAAAAGGCCAAAAAAAAAGTAGAATCTTCACTCCCACCGACAAGTGGAAGATAACGGATCTTACCGGGTTGGTCAGGACCACGCCTCTTCACGTTCGCGTTTCGTGAGGTTCTTGCCATTTCTTTGGGTTCCACTTAAACAACAAAGGTATCACTTGTGTTACACCTTAAAGAAGTTTAAGACCGATCTACATCACCTCACAGTAGGCGCGAAATCAAAGAGACGAAAACCGTTGCAACCGTCACCGCTCGAGCCGTCTTGCAAACTCGGAAGTACTGCTGCGATGTTGCCAACATGCACATGAATATTCTTCTCTGCGAAGTGACCAGATCATCTAATACACAGGAACACTGTAATTTTGATCAATTCGAATTTTTTGGACATATGAGAGTTAGTTGTGGAATGATTTTAAAGAAGAGAGAATAGTAGTCACTGACAAATATTTGTTAGTCATGGCTGATAGTATTGCCTGAGAAATACACTAGTGCCAACATGAAAAAATAAGTTTTATTAACAGTCACACATATATTGCGATGATCAAAATTTTAAACAATGAAAGGGGTCACAAAATACTTCAATTGAAATTATAAATGTATATTCAATGATCAGAGAGTGATTGACACCAACTAAGAGTAGAAAACAAGCTGTTTTTTTTTTCTGTGGGTGGTGAGCTTTTTGAAGTCACTTGTTCCTGCTTGTTTTCTCAGGGTTGCTGTCATTTGGTTTGTATCAACACTGTCTCTGTCCTGACAAAAAGTTCAACTTCAATAATCAACTTCAATAAAATATAACAATAATCAGGGAAAATATGTCGGAGCCAAAGCGGATAAGGCGGTTAGCTGACGATGAACTCAGCACGACATCATCAACATCTGAAATTGACCTATCAGATGATGATGAAATTCAGTATAGCCCACCTGCTCAAGTTCTGTCTGCCCAAAGTAAGACGCAGGAGATTATTTTATTTACTGTTTGTCGGTTGTAAAACCTAACTTTTTAAATGTCTTCTCTAGGTTCTCCTTTTCGTCTCTCATCTCAGGCATCTGACATGAATACAAATCATTCCTGTGAAGGTTAGTAACTAATATCATTTCCCTTCTGATTTCATTCATTTACTCTCCCTTTCCTGGGTAGTAAATGATCTACTTGTGCTTGTTCTCCCTTGATTAATTTAACTTTGATTAAACTATTGTCGGATATTTTTTTGTAATACAACATAACATTTCTCTTTCAGCGTTTGCTATCAGTCAGTCTCGTACACATTCTGATGTCAACATGGAAGACGATGATTCTGTTGATCATAGCCTTTTTCCCGGAAGCACCAGAGAATGCGGAAACCCCAATGACTTAACACGTATATCACTTTTTCTACTACGGCAGACCTATATGCCTAGAGCTAAGTAGTGTTGTTTTATTACGTCAAGAAAGGCTTTGCTGTTTGATTCTCATTTGATGTGCATTTGATCACGCAATCCACCTAATTTATAATTCTATCACAGCATTACATGTTGATGACAGCAATAGTGTGTGGAGTTTAATGGGAAGTCAACCACAGCACCAAGGTAATGGAGATAAACATTGATAATATTACTCTAGATCATAGTAAAATATCTTGTTTTGAATTTGCTATCATTTATCGTCTTACTTGTGTATCGCCACAGCTACTGATGAGAACCCCTGTGAAACAAATATTGCCGACACCACAATTTTAGATGATATTTCTGATTATAGTGAACCTGGAAGTGAATCAGAAGAAGTTGTAGAAGCAGAGAGTAAGATTTGTTTTACTAACCATTAATCATCGCATCACATGAAGTTCAAAATGTGTCTTATCATTATCATCCCAATACATCTTTGATAATTCTGTTTCAATATTATGTTATAATCACCCAATTGCAAGACAGCCAAATAAGAGGGGAAGTCACTGTATTAATGTATGTAAATATTAATTTTTTAGGTGAACAAAGTGAAACAGATGTTTCTGACTTATCAATGAGTGAAGATGAAGAAATAGACCTGAATGTTATTGGTGACCCACCAGTCTACAAAGGGGCCCGTATTACTGTTTCAGAAAGCATGACTGCCATCCTATCATATATAATTAGGCATGAACCAAGTGGAAAAGAAATTCTAGATCTTTTGAATTTGATCAATCTGCATTGCAAAGAAGAGGAAAACAGAATGATAACAACTTTATACTTTTTTAAGAAGTACTTTTCCTTGCTTGGTTGCCAAGTTGTCTACCATTATTACTGCTCAGCTTGTTATGCCAAGCTACAGAAGAAAAGTGATATATGCCCAAATTTGAAAGAGCATCCAGAGTCAAGTGAAGTTAGTATATTTGTTGAACTCCCTCTTATTCCCCAGATTCAATCTCTCTTTACTCAAGAAGAATTTTATACTAATTTTGCTTCTCAAAAAGTCAGAGCCCAAAGCACAAATAAGAGCACCCTGGAAGATACCTATGATGGACAATTATATCAAGAGTTGGTACAAAGTGGATTCATGAGTGTGAAAAATCCATGCAACTTTTCTTTAAGCCTCAATTCTGATGGAGTTCCAGTTTTCCATTCGACTAAAAAATCTCTGTGGCCTATATTTTTGAATGTGCTTGAACTCCCACCACATCTAAGGTTTAAACAAGAATTTACCTTGATAGCAGGATTGTGGTTTGGTGGTAAACCTTCTGCAAATGTCATGTTGTCTCCACTCCTACCAAAGTTCAGAACAATGTCAAATGGTTTTGTGGTAAAACCATTTGGAGTTTCGAAGGATGTCAAAGCTAGGGGAATAGTTTTGTCTGCTACCACTGATCTTCCAGCCAAAATATTATTATTGGGGATGGCAAGCTATTCTGGAAAATTTGGTTGTCAAGTGTGCAAGATAGAGGGTGGAAGTGTGAAAATAACTAAAAAGAACAAAAAAGAAGTGAAGACAACTTCCGTTTGGGTATACAAATATTCACGTGATTTAGATTTAAGAAATAAGTCAGAGACAGAGAGGTATGGAAAAGACGCTCAAGCGGCATTGGTTGCAACAGGAAATGATACTAACATTTATGGTGTCAAATTCCCAAGTGCTATATTGAAAATTATGTATGATGCTATAAGAGGATTTGCAATTGACGATCTTCATACTCTGTATCTTGGTGTCACCAAAGCGAAGATTAATTTGTGGTTCGATTCAACTAACAGCAGTCAGCCTTTCTCGATAAGAAAACACCTCTCTGTTGTAGACAAACGGCTAAAAGAAGTGAAGCTGCCAAATTTTTTAGAGAGGGGAGTTGTAAGCATCGAAGATCTTTCTAATTGGAAAGGAAAGGATTTTTTAGCTTGGTTACACTACCTTTCTGTTCCTATTTTGGATGGGATCCTCCCTGATAAATATATGCAACACCATATCGACCTTGTTTCATGTCTGCAGCTTTTACAAAGATCTCCAATTGATCGAAATGCTTTGCGTGATTGTGATAAGACTTTAGATACTTATGTTAAGAACTTTGAAGTCTTGTATGGTTCTCGTCACATGAGTATGGTTGTTCATTTATTGCAACATCTGGTCTATGTAGTGACTAACTTAGGACCACTTCAGTACCTTTCTTGTTTCCCTTATGAAAGTTTAAACGGTGACATTTTGAAGATGATTCATGGGACACGATATATTGAAACCCAACTGGCAAGCTGTTCATACTTGATACGTCAGCTGCCTCACCGTTTGAAAGATTTGCCACCCAACAGCAGTGTGAAGGATTTCTGTGACAACACTCTTCACCCATCAAAGAGATTGAAAATAAATGAAAAAATTTGTAGTGATATTTTCTCTGTTGGAACTTACAGCAGTCGTTTATTGCCTGAAAATTTTGTCACAGCCTTGAAGAGAAATATTCAAGTAAATAATAAAACTGTCTTGCAATCTTTCCTCAGATTAAAGAAGGGTAAGCTTCTGTTTTTCTCAAGATCTTACAGCAGAAGCACCAAAACTAATTCTTACACATGTTGTTTTTCTGATAATAGTTTGACAAAATATGGTGCAATTGATGTATTTATCAAAGTCTCATCAGAAACAGGTGCTCAATACTTTGCCATTGTAGAAATAGGTAATACACAGCCATATATAGTGTCTCACATCAAAGAGTTTTCTCTCACCAATAACTATTTAGCAATTCCAGTCCAAGACTTGCAAAAGATGCTAATTTTTATAACAGTAGAAAATAGGTCGTTTGTCTGTGAGCCTCTTGACCATTCTCTTAAGTCTTAGATGTTTTATAAATTTGTCTTCTTTACATTTTGTTTACAAATTATTTAAACCTAGGCTAAGCTGTACTCATTTGTAATGACATTCCACAATCATTTTTTACATGTAAAACTGTTTATGATAAAAATTAAATTGTTTGTGTACTTTCCTGAAACATTTAAAAAAGAAATATACTAGAATTTTATTTGCTTTTACCTTTTATTAGTCAGATGGTCACATGTCTACAATTTTCCTGTGGAAGTTGCACTACAGAGATTTTGTGTCTAGAGACATAATCCCATTGAATATAAAGCAGAGAAATTCAAAACGGGTGACAACACATACTGGATTCTAGGTCGTCTCATAAGGAAAATAGTTTTCCTTTCAGGGGATCAGAGTTTGATTACAATTTTTGTTCACTGATTGTCCACTTATTTGCTAGGACTAGTTACAGATGAAAGAAGGGACTTGTACTTGTTATATTTCAGTTCAAGTTCAGAAATAGTGGCATGAAAACTGTCAATTTTGCATTCTGTACACCCTTCTTGAGGATTTTGATCGAATGTTTCTAAAGTATCTTTCAGGAAACTCTGTCCATTAGGACTCTTGAGGAGTGCTTGCCTATACATTTCAAGATATTTGTTGCAGCAATCTCCAAACACTTCTAGCGATGGTAGAACGAAGTCCTGCTCGGATAGTAAACACCTGAAACAGAAAAAAAAAAAAGACAGTTTTAAAACTTCAGATGTAAAGTAATGTTGCAAACGCTTCTACGAATTAGACGTTACAGCTAAGTTATGCAATCTCAGGCAGCACCTCGACGCTCGCCGCCAGGACGAGTAGCACACCTTGACGTCGGCCACCTAGCTCTCCTCGATGCGGTGCGCCTCCAGGACGAGCAGCACACCTTGACGTCGACCACCTAGCCCTCCTCGCCGACGGCCTTCGACGCGGCGGCCGCGCCGCTCACCGACAGGACGAGTAGCACACCTTGACGTCGGCCACCTAGCTCTCCTCGATGCGGTGCGCCTCCAGGACGAGCAGTACACCTT
>NW_026267319.1:273979-275418 GCF_000697945.3 Frankliniella occidentalis | reverse complement strand
CTATTTCCACGCGTTAGTCCACGTGGCTAATACATTTTCTCGGGCTGCCAAGATCGTTAGGTATTGTAAACAACCCTTATTAGTCCAAGTAACCAGCCACGGTCTGGGGGTCTAGGGGCCCAGTCTGGAAACTGCTCCGAGGGGCCCCAAGAGATACCTTTTTTGCCGGCAAGGGGCCCCAAAATATACCTTTTTGCCTTCAAGGGCCCCAAAAGATACCCTTTTCGCCTGGGGCCCGGTCGGGAAAATTTAGTTGACTGCTATGCAACGAACACGTAAGTTCTCTGAACTAATATTTAGTTGGATCAACTAAAGTAGTTTTTCCGTGCGGCCATTCGATTCTTTGTATGTTTACCTGTGGCTTAGAAGAGCGCACTGCAACCATCAACAACATTTGGCGTGTTTTGGGCGGCAAGGCGACCCAGTCACAGTGGTACGCGGCTTTCGCAAGGCCACCGCTGGCATGGGCCAGAGAGTCACCCAAGAGACACAGGTAGAAGTAACTGACGGGGGCCACGACGATGAAGATGAGGCTGAGAGTGTCGCTACCGCGCACAGCCAGACGCACCGCACTCAGCATTGACGTGGAGCCCCCCGCCCAGAAGATGACGAGAAGAAAGCGACGAAACACGTGGTTGAGGTCCTGGCACAATGTTTACTCAATTTACTTGTTCAGTTGACTTTGCAATGAGGCAGCGCACAGGAAAATCTGTATCAATATAGGGTTTTGATCGCCCTCAAAGGTCCGTTACTAGAAGCGCGATCGGCGCGCTCTTTCCCGCGCAAAGTACAAGTATTTTATATGCTGTTTTTCACTAAACAGGGGCCTGAAGTCCAAACCAAAGTTCAGAGGGTTGTAGTTTGACACTTCGTCTTTTAAACTATGTTAGTCGAGTTTAATAAATCTTGCGTTAGTGCGATAAAAATAGTGTTTTCTGGAGGCCTGCGACGAGTCTTCACCTCCTTCCCTATACTCTTTGAATTGAGTTACAAAACGATTGCCACCGATTGCCGCGGTTTGGCGCATTTCAAATTGAAATTCAAACATTGGAGCTTTGATTCCGAGTGAGAACGGCTGCCGCAATCCGCCGCTTTAGCTTTGCGGAGCAAAATTAAAGAGGTGTTTTGAGGTTAGGAACGTCCCTCTCTTGACGCAATTTTTTAAAAGTTTTACTGTCGCTTGGCGTTTCCAGGAGTCTAAATGTCGTTCAGTAACAGATTATCAGTGCCACAAATTCATTTCACAGGTTTCCCTTTGATTCGCGCCTAGAAAATGCCACATATTTCGATCTGAAACTGACTCTTTCGGTCCACTCAACACATGCCACACTGTGTGGAATCTTTTAGTCTTTCCCCACTAAATAGGAGGGAATTCCAGGTCATTTGTGATCAACTTTTACTTAAACAACCCTTCAAGAAGGTTTTATTGGTTAGATGAT
>NW_026267319.1:259583-265569 GCF_000697945.3 Frankliniella occidentalis | reverse complement strand
TATCAATGAGTGAAGATGAAGAAATAGACCTGAATGTTATTGGTGACCCACCAGTCTACAAAGGGGCCCGTATTACTGTTTCAGAAAGCATGACTTATGTTAAGAACTTTGAAGTCTTGTATGGTTCTCGTCACATGAGTACCCTGGTAAAAATATTAAGAGGCAAAGTGGCATTAAAGTGGCTGGTAAGTGGCCGAGGTGCAACTTAACTGCCACTCTGTTAAGTGGCAGTGAAGTGGATTTCTTCCTTTTAAGGGGCATTCATAAGTGGCAGGCAAGTGGCAGTAAGGTATTAAAGTGGCAAGCAGGGTAACAAAGGGGTACCAAGGTGGCTACGGTTTTAGGGCGTGGGCTGGGACCGTTGCATTCAGCTGCTTGCGTAGGGTTGCCTGCACGATTGCAGGGATGAAAAAATATAGAACACTAAAAAGTACTCTGACATTGTTTTAATATAAACAAAAAATAAATCTTTGTACAATCTTTCAAACAAAACAATACTGGTACAAAGGAGTTACGGAACTATTATGTACTTTGACGAAAAAAAAATAATCATGAAAGAAACTAAAGTTGTCTGGAGTCAAAGAACTGGCGGCTTTCTGGACTCAAGTCACTGCAAATCAAAATGTGAAACAAATGTGTCAACAATTGAGCAAATTATTTGTTCCTTACAAATAGACATTACCACAAAATGACTGTCTTACCTAGAAGAACCGTCATCAGATTGCAGCTCCAGTTTCACTCCTTTTGGAGTACCGGTAGTGAAATCCTCGTCATTGGAGAGTAGTTCAACAGACACCTCATCGCTGTCGCGTAGTTTGCATTTCTGAGATTCGTTTTCAAAAAATGTTTGCTGGAAAGCCAAAAATCAGAAATTTCACTTTTTGAACCTTTTCCCCATTAGAGAACCATGCAAAACTTTAAACGCTCTGCGGGATCGGAAACTATTATCCGATCTCAAAAAGTTAAAATGCGTTGAATTTGTCATCGGACAGGGCAACTTTTCCGCACTATTACGTTTTCAATTTCCAAAATCCTTTTCCTACGACCCACTCTAATGTAGAAGGTGAGGAACTATAGGCAACAAGAAGTGGTCTTTTCGCCACCGGTTGATTTCTCATAGGTGTAGTTTGAGTTGGTGCTAACATCTGACTGTTACTAGATCTCATTGGAGAAGAAGTTGCGGGTGATGATCCTGATAGGTAAAAAACACTAAATGATGATGACCCTTATCAAAATGATACAAAGAGAACATTGGACTCATACCTGCTTCGAAATGATTTTGGTTTTTCTGTGTCCAAGTTTCACACTTTTTTGTTGGTGTCATGGCGTTTGGTTCGACAAAGTCAGGATTCATAACACCAGCTTCTGACTCAGTGAATAGTGATAGCTGATCATCGTCTGGCACCCTCCTTCCATGCCTTCCAGGACTCGGTGCAGGATTAACAACTGAAAATATATAGAACTAGTTACTTGCATAGCGAGTTGCAAAAATAAACAACCCAAGAAACCATTGTGTAAGGATTTCAATTACCTGGAAGTTCAGGACACGGGCGTTGCAACTCTTCATATGCCTTTGCCAACATGGCTTTAGAACGATTCGACATGGCTGCATATCTACTCAGAAGAAAATCAAAAGTAAAGGGTTAATTCAATGAATCGACTAATGGTTTGAGATAAATTACAACACTTGTAAGCGTGTTCCTCACAATACCGGTAGTGAAAAAGACAGGTTAGATTGCGTTTAAAAGTTATATCGTCAAGAAAGGATAAAGGAAATGTAATAAACACATTAGGAAATGTGTAGAGAAACCTTCAGAAAGTTTTTTCTGTAGTCTGTCTAATCCAGATCTCAGATGAACATGGGGCGTAGTTTGCCACATTACTAAATTCAATGTCACCATTACAGTTGAAAAATATCTCACTCCACAAACGTTCACAACGTTTCTTGGTACATCGCAATTTGAATACTTTAAATAATACTTACGGAAGATCTTCATCGAAATTGGAACACAACAGTCGGCGTCACCTCGGTCTCAACCCTGAAAACGGCGCGAAATAGCGTTCGCCCACAAGTGCAGATTCACCAACCTCGAACTCGTAACTTCTCATCACACCTATATTTATCAAATTGAGAATGTTAGGCAGATTTGATGCATTATTCTTATTTCAAATATATTTTTCAATCAATTTGTTTGTTTTTTCGTTTCTTGAGGTAAAGTGTTTCTCAGGTTTGGAGCAAGTTATTGGGTCCATTTCGAATCGGATGTTGGCAAAGCAGGTCAATGACCTCTGACAAGAAAGTACAGCCAGCCTTGTGTTGTTGTTTACGCGCCCTTTAAAATATTTACGTTGATGTTATTTCTTCTACAAACTGCTAGTTAAGAAAGAACTAGTTAAGAAAGAAAAATGAGTGACCTAGCGAAACATTATGAAGCACGATATCGGTTTCACAAAAAGAAATGGAGTCTCTTCTTACCAGGTACAGTAAAAAATCATTATTAAAGTAAAGAATGGCTTCAGCATTCCAATGCCAGATAAAGTCACCATTGTATGCACACTTGTCTCAAGCCTACTCAAGCGAAACCTGCCCCACCTTACCATTATGTGATTGTCATAGTTTTTATTGTTGAAGGTTCCGAGACCTCTTGAATGAAACATCTCCAGGACCCCTAACATCATCCCTCGGCTCTCCTCGTAAGTTTTTATAATATCAAGAAGATGTCAATTGAACTCATTGACATATTTACTGATTAACTGATTGGATTTTTTCATCAGCAGCTCCAGAGCTAGCTAGCAAAGTAGACCAGAATCGCAGTCCAATTCTTGGTCTAGGTCTCAGAGCAGCTGAAATTTGTAGAAAGCGCCTTGATCTGACTTGTGCTACAAAATCTGATGAGTTAACCAGTATCAAAATTCAGGATCCAAATGTGTCTGATGATGGTGATGAGCTAGATGGCTTTGAACCTGGTTCCAACAAGTGGGAATGCATTGAGGAGAAAGACCATGACAGGTAAAACCCTGTTTAAGCTCTGTCGTTAAAAGTTGTAAACCACCATTTATAGTCAGTTATATTACATCATATTTGTTTCACTGGTTTTACAGTTATTTTGGGGAAACAGAAGATCGAGAGAAGCAGGAGGACCAATCAACAGCTACATTAAGGTAATGAAAGCACTTAATAAATATACCAAAAGTCTATGTATATTTTCAAAAAATACATGAACATTATCCTCTGTATTCTTTACAGAACATTGGAAAAGAGAAGTTTATCGCCCCTGGATCGGCTGAGAAAAATGAGGACTGAGAATACAGTGACTGGACTAAGACTAAATAAAGCCATTGTGAGCTCTAAGATTCATGGTGTCAAAAGAAGATTATTGCCCGGACAAACATGCTACAAGTGTGACGAAGTACGTACATAAGTCGTGCGCATAAATGGCAAAAAAATTATTGGCACGCGGATTAGCGTGAACATAACAGAGTTAATGTTATGCGCACGTGCGGAATTCAAACGCCCAGTGGAACAAGGGGGGTTGATAGACGAAGAGGCTCATTCAAGAAGACTGGCCCTCAAAGTTTGTTTAGGAGGTTCGGGTTCGAGTCGAAGTGTGGTCAGCGAAAAAGTGCGTTCGAATAACGTAATTGCAACATTATGCACGACGCGTGCGCATAGTAAAACATAGAAAAGCTGCACGACGCGTTTGAATAACTCTGAAACTGTTATGCGCACTCAGAATCAAAATTTCCAACATGTGAACAGCAACGTATGTAAGAGATTGCCTGCCTATGTCAATTCAATATTGCATTTCTCACTCGGAACCGGAGCCTGGCGCCTGCAAGACTCGGGGTAGGCCACTCCGCAGTACACGGATGCAATGCAGACGAGATGTTGCCTATCCACCAGGCGCTACGAGAGCTTTATGGACTTGCCATAAAAGTGTTATGAATTTGTTAGAATGTTTGCCCTCGAACACTTTATGTATCCCGTTCTTTTCGAAGAAGTACACCGGCGTGGATAAATAACAGTCCACATGCTTCTCACTGCGCATAACAGAAACAGCGTTGACCACACGCGTCGTGCTATCTTAGACCGTTTCAGTATGCGCACGCGTTAATTGTTAATCCGCGTGCGCATAACTGTTTTGGCATTAGGCAAACGCGTCGTGTTCTCTAAGGTTGTTTTACTATGCGCATGCGTCGTGCAGAATGTTGATATTACGCTATTCGAACGCTTTTTTCCCTGACCGCACTTCGACTCGAACCCGAGCCTCCAAAACGAAACGCACGCCCTAGCGCACTCGGCCAGCGATCATGGCTGGTGAGCGACATGCTTGAGACCCTTCTCGTTCCACAACGCTATGATCCACTCTTGAATTTCCCGCGTGCAAATAACAGGAACGCCGTAGACCGCACGCGGCGTGTCGCTTGAAGTCGTTTCATTATGCGCACGCGCTTTTATATTTTTGAGCGTGCGCATAACATTTATTGAGTTGTGGACACGCGTCATTTATTTTTGTTAAAATATATTATTTACACGAAGCGTGTCTATAATCACTTCCAAATGTAAAACAGCATCCTGTAGTAGGAGACATAGCCTTTGCATACCAATTTGATTGATTATTAATACCTGGTGGAGTTTTTGGCCTTTCATGTGTGCAGCGGTGTCTTGAGACTTTGTTTATTATCACGTCTTTCCCTAGGCCTGCAGCTTCCATATACTGCAAATTTATCACACATCAGAACTTGACAACTAAAAATTTTTTTTCAGCATTTGGGAATATATTTTTAGGAAGTGATTATAGACACGCTTCGTGTAAATAATATATTTTAACCCATAATATCGGTCTTTACATTTTTAGGGTTCTGGAGCTTGAATTGAGAGCAACAACAACAACAACAATCAAAGCAGGTACTTGAAAAAAAAAGGGAAGCGTGTAAAACTACCTCTCTAATTTGCATTTGATTTAAATCAAGCTCCTTTCCGAGATCTTAGTTTCCTGAGAAGAGGAGTGAGAAGTGATAGGCTCCCTCGACTGAAGCCAGCTCTAAGTACTCTGCCAGGCACTGTCCTCATCTCAAAGGAGAAAAAGAATGACCTCTTAAAATTGCTGAAGTTTCTTGATGAAAGGCACCACGAATTCTACAGGTCTCTGCCATCGGGTGACGTACCTGACACCCACCCAGACCTCACTGCAGGATTAACTGTTGATGATCCACCACCCACTCAAGAAAATACCTAATTTTAAAGTTTATTTATGTTATTGTACTTTAGGAAAATGTACCTATGTGACTATAGGTAGCTTGGTTTTATTTGTTGTAACTTTGCTCTGTCAAACCTTAAGTATACATGGGTTCACAGTTTTGCAATTTATATTTGTAGATGTGCCCTTCATCTAACTCTAGTTTGCATTTGATAAATGAAATACTTTGTTACAAATCGTGATAGTTCTACCCTGTAAGAAATTCTTCACTCCTTTGACATGATTAGTAAGCTTAATGAAGTTAAATTTGAGCCTTTATTTTGTGTTGACAATATTTGCTTTAGTTTATTTACTACTCATTGTATTGTATTTAAAAATATTGATTTGTTGCAATTTGCATTTTAAATTTCTTCACATGTCATAAAACTACCTCTCTGTATTGAGTTAGAAGATCTATGTATGTTTCAAAAAGATTGATGAAATAGGAATTTGCAAAGGAAAGTTTAAAGGTGTCTATATAATTTATTCCTATTTAGATGCTGCTTATAATTTACTATGCTGATACTTTAGTCTATCAAAAACTAAACAATGCTATGGCAATTGGGAAGGTATTCACTACACTCAGATAGAACACCGGGACAAACCCTACATGAGCTTCAACCCATCAATACTAGAAAACTCTCCACAGAATTAATTGTACATGCTATCAGCCACTCAAAATTTTGTTCCAACTTAGCTCTGAATTATTAGTCATTTCACTGACATGACCAAAATGAACTCTGTTG
>NW_026267319.1:256145-258918 GCF_000697945.3 Frankliniella occidentalis | reverse complement strand
CTCTCTTTCTACAAACAAATTCTTCACAAAGGGGTGCTTTTCTTGCTGTTGTTGCTTTTCTCTTCCTCTGCCATCATTGGTCTTGCTTTAAATTCAGCTGCCCAAAACATCAAGTTGGTCGCCCAGGTCAGCAAATGCTCAAGAAGTGTTCACTGATCAGTCACTGCAAAAAACAAAACACAGCTTGAATCTTTCTTTAAAGCAGCAAAATATGTTGTAAAAGATAGATCAGTAAAGCAACTTACTTTGTTTACGTGTTATCCCTGCATCACATTCAGATTCCCAAAACTCATTCGTACTGACTGAAAACGGTTTAAAATATTTTCACAGAGTTCACAAGGCATCAAAGCTTACAACTTAAAATAGTATGATAATTGAAAGCTAAAACAAGGAACTCACTGAATCTTAAGAAACCTCAGCTCCAACCCATCACTATTAGAAAGTCATCCACAGATTTAATTGTACATGCTATCAGCCACTCAAAATTTTGTTCCAACTTAGCTCTGAATTATTAGTCATTTCACTGACATGACCAAAATGAACTCTGTTGTAAAGGACAGAATAACTTTCCCAGATATCAATAAGCACAACAACAAAAGCTTGATGGCAAGATAGTCAAATAATATTTATACAAAATCCAGTCTGGAAAAGTACTATTTGAAGTCAAAAATATATGGATTAATTTAAGCAGATCAGATTGAAACTTTGCAATCAACACACCTTCTCAACAGCATTCTAAATATTTTCAAAGCTGGTTTACTATCTATGAAGCCTCATTATTTAGTGATTTAAAATTTGGCACAGAAATTTCCCTTTGTGCCAAACAAGCAAATCTATACAATCTAAGGCAGCGTTTCAAACATACTTGTGAGCGGCAAGATATTGATTTCATAAAAGTTATTGGCATGAGAGTTGGCTAACACACAAGGGTAAAATATTTAGAGGAAAATTACTGGAGTTAAAAGAAACAGACTGAAGATATTATAACTAAAGACAAACTAATTAAAATGGTAACTGTAAGCGGTAGCTGATAATCAACTGCCTACCACACCAACCAAATTCACTTTAGTAAAGTCCTAAAAGCTGCGTGATAAAAGCCCACAAATTTTGCTACAAGTATACACAACAACTGAAGGCGGATGGGTCGAGGTTTTCTAATCTAACATTCTTTGTATTAAGTGGCAAGCAAGGCAATCATTGATGCAAAAAAATAGTACAAACTGTAGCGTTTTAAAACACAAGAGCTATATGATAAGAAACGACCCACCAAAATCCACCAATTACACAGAAATGTGAAGTGTGACGATACTCTCTTTCTACAAACAAATTCTTCACAACGGGGTGCTTTTCTTGCTGTTGTTGCCTTTCTCTTCCTCTGCCATATCATTCGTCTTGCTTATCTTGCAGCTGCCCAAAACATCAAGTTGGTCGCCCCAGGTCAGCAAATGCTCCGAAGTCGAAAGTTACTGGAAAATATAAAACAAACACAAAGTTATAAGCCCGCTCGCGTTCTTATTCAAAACAGCACTGTAATGGAGACGACACATCTGAAATTCAATAATGTTTCTCAAGAATCTTACCACTTTGTTTCAAATCCATGTAAAACTACAGGTTGAATGTTGAGCGCACCAAGTGTAGACAAACTGCATCAGATGGGCAAAGACGTGACAGCTGCATTTGGAGTTGGACCTCGAGTATAATCTTCGTCAGCCACAACTGCTACACCACCTGAAAAATAACAAACAAACGCGAATAACACGAAACAAAGATATAGTTTCCCTATGATGTCATAGGTTATGAAAGCCTTCAACACAAAGTACGAGTAAATATTTAGCCATCTGTTTGGCAACAAAGGAATTTAACGATGGAAAGAAATAAGCAGAAAATTAAAAAGTATCTGACGCAAACGCAATGAGAAAAGCGACGAAGCAGCAGCGAACTGTGACAGCCTACTCACATCACGAAGATGGTGAGATGGTGCATCAACAAAGAACCAGTCGCGTCGTCTGCCACCTTGCCGCGGGCGCAGTATGAAAATATAACAAATTTCTCATACTACCCAAACACAAACACAGGTCAACAAACGCAAGTCAGTCAGTAGCGAGCGACAAGGCCCTTGTTTTTGAAGCAAATAGTTTCGACAATACCTTTTGACTGTCCATTCCGACGGGACACACTGTTGATATTTTATTTTGTTTTGATGTGCAGTCATGATATCATTCAAGTATCCATACATTTGTGAAGGACTCACTAAGTTGTCGCCGAGAGCACCGAGCACTCTAGCAGACGGATTCAGAATATTTTGAGTGTGTGTCAAACGTGTATGAATGGCAAGTTTCAAGTGGACCATTGGCAGACAATACACAAGCACAACCTGAGGCAGTGAGAATTTTTCCAGCCAAACAAGGTAAGTATAAGAATAAGCAGTATGTTTTGCTTCAACTGGTGTCATGAAGCATGCTTTTTTTTGTTTTTGTAAATAGACCTGAGTGAGAGAGAGAGATACACCTTTTGTAAGGTAGGTGATACAGTTATGGGACGGGGTACAGTTATTGGACGCTTCGCACTGCGAGCGCCAATGTAGACAAACGGCGTGACGCAGACAAACTGACCGAAGCGTATTCGGTGGGCGGGTTCTCGAACTATTATCTACCGCTGTCACCGCTCCGGCAGCCTCACTCACAACGGAGCAGTAGTGAGCGGCGGAAACATCTGCTTGGCGAGCCGGCAGAGAGGTGAGTTTCTTAGCAGCGCTGGCAAGGGAAAGGGTTTA
>NW_026267319.1:250762-254641 GCF_000697945.3 Frankliniella occidentalis | reverse complement strand
TCGCCATTGTGTTGGAATCTCTTGTGGACATTCGCCATTGTGTCAGAATCTCTTGTGGACATTCGCCATTGTGTCAGAATGTCTTGTGGACATTCTCCATTGTGTCAGAATGTCTTGTGGACATTCGCCATTGTGTTGGTATCTCTTGTGGACATTCGTCTGTCTGCAGGACTATCCCAGGACTTTCGTCTTTTAGTCATCTCACACTGTGTGCTTGGAATGGCGAATGTCCATCTATCTCTCTTAATATTAAAACTAGAGCTCTCCTTTTTTTTTTTATCATGTGGGATTATTAAAAAGGAATAAAATAGAGAAACATGTGCACAATTTGGATTAAATGTCTATCTTTGAGACTAAAAACTAACTTTGTTTTTGCCCTCCTGCAAAACATCCTATGATGGACATTCGTCCTTTAGTCAGATTATCAGTGAACTGTTTCATAAAATAATTCGCAAGAATTGGAACACTGGTGATTCGAGACAAAAACGCAACTTACGCCTTACCTTGCGTTTAAAATTAAATCAATTACGGGAAAATTTAAACATCGGCACTTCAAAGCATAGTCACTCCTTACAAATATTTACTGCCTTTCTTAAATAGTGTTGTTACTAACAACTCAACGCGCAAATTTGTCATCCTTCTTCCAATTTGACTATCCGAAGGTAGAACTTCCAACAACGCGCCTTAAACACAGAAATCAGGACCTTGCTATGATTCTCGTCTTCCCGCCCAAAAGTATACCGCATTTGCTAAAATAAGTCGACTTAGGGACCGGCCCCCTTCGGCTGGCGACGTAGTTTTACTTCACGGCCGGGAGATGGCGCTAGTTCTGTGCGGTCCGGTCCAAGGACAGTTCCGGCGGCGGTCAGTTTCCAAACACCCTCTAACACATCGCCTTCTAGTGGAACAGACAGACAGATTGACACACAGGCACGAGGTCGTTTGCATAAGCCCGCTAGATAGCTTTTTCAAAGCAGAAGGGCGGGCTAAAAAACAACAGAATCAAAACCCAGGCTCTTTAACCACTGGACATGTGGACGGAACTTTACATACATACTTTACAAAAAACGCCGGTATTTCTCCGTGCGTAACGGCTTCTTCACTTATTTATAAAATCTAAATGGGTCATCGCAGAGCAACCGTGCACATATCATCGGATAGCTCTCCAAATGCATTTTAAAGCAAGCCTTTGGTCGATGCAATTTGCTTCGATCTTCCCTTCCAAAACTAGAATAAACGAGTGATTTTTGCTGAAAAATGTCCGTGCGTAACGCCTAGAATTGCCCTGATCGCCATTCGCCATGCGAGTTTCTAAAAAAGGATAAGGTCAGTTCTTTGACTGAATATTTAAGCTTCGCATATTCATGTCTATTCTGAAATTCCTTTTACCTTTATCATAGAATCGATACTCCGGATATTCAGAATTGATGGTCTAAAGGAACTAAGTCTCCTTTCTGGTTTAGACAAGCTGCACTTTATGCACTTTCAGAGTATTAGAATTTTGACGAATTAGTATGAAAATTGGTTTTAGACAGCCTTGTCTAAAAAAAGTTGTCAAGTTTTCAGTTTTTGTTAACAGTGTGGTGGATCAGATAGATGACTGTGTGGTGTGAATGTGATTGAAAACACTCGTTGGTTTTATGTGTCAACTTAAACTGGCTCCTTTTGCTAAGTGGCCGCCTACACCATCACCTCATGTACTCAAGCACGTGCCCACGACAAGGGAGTCGAGTGGTTTGGTGCGAAAGGTCGCCAACTGATCTGAGCGGTGTACCGAGGATTATTGTCAGCCGAGCGATTAAAAAAGCCAGTGATAATCAAAACGTTTCGCGTCTTTCTGTCTGTTTCTCTGTCCGTCTGTGTGTGTGTCTGTGTGTCTGCACTGCAGGGGCGATGAGGGATTTTCCGACCTTATGTCCCACCTGGATGTTTTCATTTCACCCCACGCCCTGCTGCTTTGCCACTGATCTTTACGCGTCAACCCAAACAAGTTGTACAAGTTAAACTACAAGCGGTATACTCCTGGCAGTGTCATTGTATCCCTGCCTTGCCGTCCATTAAACTTCAGACAAAAATGTCGAGTTACCTCTGCCCCGTTAAATTCCATATATTCTGGGGCAAATTTACAGTTTTTCTGTAAAATTACCTAAGGTCTAGAAAATGTTTACACAGTTTCAGTAACAATCTTACCAAGTCTTGTAAATTTACCTCACTTCAATGGGAAAATTACATGATTATGTTAAATTTACCACAAGACTTCTGTAAAATTTCTTGAATTTGTTGAATTTACCATAAGATTTCTGTAAAATTACATTGGTTGTAAATTTACAACAAAACAAGTCGTAAAAATGCCAGTGCTTGTAATTTTACATACATGTTATGTAAAGTTTTACATGCTTTTTATGTAAAATCGCTTATTTTTTTTACAGTGTGGATGTCTTCACGAAGTCTCCTCGTAGTCTCTACGTTGTCTCCGGGAAGTCCCTATAATGACTATCGATACTCTTCTCGGTGTCCGCATTCTCGCTTTAGCCACTCCAAGTGTCTCTGAGTTGCCCCCGCACAGGCTCAGGTGTGGTTTGCGATAGCCTTGGCGGAGTCTGGACGATGTCTTTTAAAGAGACATCCTAGAGACATGCGTAAGCCCCTTTTTTTGTACGGTTCGATACTGTATAGAGCGTATTCTTTGTAGCTAAAACAGCCGAAGCTCGTGTGATGTGAGCCGTACGTTGTCATTTGGCCAATCATACGCACGTAAAAAGAAAATGAAAGCCGGTCTAATGGTGTAAAAGTATATTTTGCAGTTAATAGAAAGACAACGCGAGAGAAGCGAAGATGGGCAGATGCACCTATGGAGTTTAGGCGGTCAGTTTTCAGTGACACCTCTTCGCAACATCCAGAGCCACTCGCACAAAGTCTGCGCCTCCAACGAGGCTGGCGCAGATGGGGAACTCGATGAAGAACGACAGCGACGGGTTATCCTGCGCCACTTTCAGGCAGATCAATACCCACCCGGGCACATCCGAGTAAAGCGTCTCAACGATCTCCTTGACGCATTTGGATGGGTCAGCTCGCAGCGCTGGTGGAATAAGGGAATACACCGTTTAGGGCCGTTGTTTTCAAACCACCAAAATGGATGAAAAGCATTCCTTGAGGTAGTTGGTTGATAATCTTACCTAAAGTGTTAGTAGGTTTCGCCGGTGCAGCCAGGGGGATCGCCTAAGGAACAGCAGACACATTTGATTAAGATGTGATAAGTATTCGGCTCAGAATAGGGTGTTTCAGGCTATCTAAAATGGCAGTGAAAAAGAACAAATTCATTCATTTATCTGCTTTCATCCGCCCAGTATGATAAGCTACCATGGTAGTTTGGTCCGATCCTAGGCTCTTAATTATGGAGGGGAGCTCGAAACTGATCTGAGAGTTTCTCATACCTAGGGTTCGAGAATTACCGGTAATTTTGGCTCAAAGTAAAAAACCTAGGTAAATTTCAGTAAATTACTGTTTTTTTGAGTAATTTAGTTGATGTGTCTTTTTGCATGGTGTCTTTTTGCATAATGAACCTCTTAATTTATAACTGCACACAATTTTTCGCGTGGGCGGCGCGTAACCTAAAGACACGTAGTTTTCCGCATGATTCTTACACCAGGCCTGATTTTCACTCCCTGCGTGATGAAATTCGATCCCTGATTGGCTGCGGAAAGCTTACGAAGTGTGAAAATCACGCCTAGCGTGAAAATCCACACATAATTTCACACTATTTTTCACGAGGGCGGCACGCGCGCGTGGAGCGGACTACCGAGAGCAAGGTGCTCATTGTTGGGCTGTTACTCAGACGTGGCTCAAAATGCAACAGGTGGTGTTGAACGATCTCCCGTC
>NW_026267319.1:246724-249240 GCF_000697945.3 Frankliniella occidentalis | reverse complement strand
CTCCGCCCAGTGGAGGAGAGGGGGACGGCACGGGCACCTTTCCACCTTCCGTTTTTGTTCTTCTACTTCCGTTCAGCGCTCTAGACCAATACCCTTTTGTAAAACTGTTGCAGAAGTAAGTCTTATACGTCTTTGTAAGATCAAGTAGAATGTTGTAAAGATTTTAGACAAGTGTATACAGACCTGTTAGTTAATGGAGCAGACCTGTGAATTGAAGCGTTTGGGAAAATAGTCACAACATAAAAACTACACGCCGCAACAATTTAAGATTAAATGAGTTTTAAGAACGTAGATGGATGAGGTTCCGGCTGAGACGGAATTTGGATTCCGTCCGAGACTGATGTGACACCAAACAAAACACCACACTAAAAATGTTTGAAGAATACGTCATTTTTAATACCGCTTGTTGGAGTGTCATCATCATTCTCCGGACTATGTTCGCCTCCATTTGCTGAAAACACAAAATAAAAAAAATATTTTTAAAAAGCTCACGTGAAAGCTAGGATAGTTCGACGAGGTGCAAAACGAATGAAAAGCAGTGCCTGTCAAATTTAGCACCCAAAGTGTTTCCCTAACCTCTCCTACTTAGAGTTAGAGCAACAAAAGCAAAGGCTGGAGAATGGATAAGGGGACAATTGTGACAAGCAGTGTTTAAAATAGCCAAAATAATAGGTCACCGTCACCGCTCGAGCCGTCTTGCAAACTCGGAAGTACTGCTGCGATGTTGCCAACATGCACATGAATATTCTTCTCTGCGAAGTGACCAGATCATCTCATACACAGGAACACTGTAATTTTGATCAATTCGATTTTTTTTCGACATATGATTGGCTGAGCGATTAGCGAAGCCTATTACTCCGTCTGGTCGGAAAAAACTTTTTCTGTCTGTCTGTCTGTCTGTCCGTCTGTCTGTCTGTGTATCTGTCCGCACGAAAACTCGAAAACGAATTGAGCGAGCGACCTGGGATTTTCAGGGTTGTTTTGTATCATAAAAAGACAGATCGAGTTCGAAGATGAGCATTCTGGCTCAAAAATTGGATTTTTAAAAAATCGAAAACAACAGGTCCCAAAAATGACGTTTTTTAAAAATATTTTTTTTATTGTGTCCTAAGGGGTAACTCATCAAAGTAGAGCCCTCTGGGCGAAAATTTTGTCCGTTTTGCTCTAGCTTAAACCGTTGAGGCGCTAGAGGGTGTTTTTGACGAAAATAAGCGAAAAAATGTACAACCCTGCATGATTAGTCGAAGTGACGGGCGTTGACGGGCCGGAGGCCCGTATCTTTGTGCACATTTTTGCACTTCCTGACTCGGGTTATGCCAGGCGCGTCGCAGCGTAACAGTGTTTCGTGAGGTATCGCGAAGCCTGTTACGCGAGACGTGGTCTGGCGTACATCTACCTTGTAGTTAATTGTGGAATGATTTTAAAGAAGAGAGAATAGTAGTCACTGACAAATATTTGTTAGTCATGGCTGATAGTGTTGCCTGAGAAATACACTAGTGCCAGCATGAAAAAATAAGTTTTATTACAAGTCACACATATATTGCGATGATCAAAATTTTAAACAAGGAAAGGGGTCACAAAATACTTCAATTGAAATTATAAATGTATATTCAATGATCAGAGAGTGATTGACACCAACTAAGAGTAGAAAACAAGTTGTTTTTTTTTTCTGTGGGTGGTGAGCTTTTTGAAGTCACTTGTTCCTGCTTGTTTTCTCAGGGTTACTGTCATTCGGTTTGCATCAACACTGTCTCTGTCCTGTCAAAAAGTCCAACTTCAATAATCAACTTCAATAAAATATAACAATAATCAGGGAAAATATGTCGGAGCCAAAGCGGATAAGGCGGTTAGCTGACGATGAACTCAGCACGACATCATCAACATCTGAAATTGACCTATCAGATGATGATGAAATTCAGTATAGCCCACCTGCTCAAGTTCTGTCTGCCCAAAGTAAGACGCAGGAGATTATTTTATTTACTGTTTGTCGGTTGCAAAACCTAACTTTTTATATGTTATATTCAACTGGATTTAGCGTTTCCCGCATATAAAGTTGAGATTTCGGCGCACGTACGGGTGACGTTATAAGCGGCTTTTACTGTATCTTTCACTGTTTCGGCCCTAGAGGTGGATATCTTGAAAACAATGGCAAAAAGTCAAGTTTTAAGACTGTTTGACAAATATATACAATTAAAAGACAATCTAGAACCGTTGTCCGGGCGAATGCCGTTCTTAAAACTCATTTAATCCTAAATTGTTGCGGCGTGTACTTTTTATGTTGTGACTATTTTCCTAAACCCTTCAATTCACAGGTCTGCTCCATTAACTAACAGGTCTGTATACACTTGTCTAAAATCATTACAACATTCTACTTGATCTTACAAAGACGTATAAGACTTACTTCTGCAACAGTTTTACAATAGGGTATTGGTCTAGAGCGCTGAACGGAAGTAGAAGAACAAAAACGGAAGGTGGAAAGGTGCCCGTGCCGTCCCCCTCTCCTCCACTGGGCGGAG
>NW_026267319.1:244112-246017 GCF_000697945.3 Frankliniella occidentalis | reverse complement strand
CTTTCAGTTCCACACCCTCCGACAAAAGCTTTACTTAAAACACTTTTACTATATACCAAAAATAAACGTTTCTCATGACGAAACTGCTTAGTATTTTTTAAAAAATGCTCCTTAGTATTACGGTACCGCAAAATGTTAAGTATGTTAGTACCAGTGTCCACCTTTGTAATACAAAAGATTAAAATCGATTAAAATCTAAATGAGGACCAAAGCACTCGACTTCTTTGACGCAGGAGTGTGCCTGAGTGGATGAGATGATGGTGCACTTTCCTATAAGGAACAGTTTGAGTTTGCATATTAAGCCACCGTTTTCAGTCACACCTACACAGTCACCTGATTCACCATGAACACCGTCATGAAGACCACCGTCCTGGCCTGCCTGCTCGTCGCAGCGCTCCAGTTCAGTCAGGTTAGTAAAGGAGGTGGGTGGTCAAAGTCCACCAAAAACCCGTCACGTGGTTTGTGTACGATCCCTAACGCCCCGAGGAGCAGCCCGACGGGTGCCCCCCTGAGGTACTCGTATGTTACGTCCTGCCCGATGACATGGAGCAGCTTTTTTTAAGAAAAACGAGGGGCAACATCGACCCTTCGCAAAAAATCTGAATTTTTTTCTGAGGTTCGTATTATTCCCCTAGACAACATATCCAAGTTTGAACCCGATCGGACATCCCTACGTGAAACGGCAAGAGGCGCAAGTTTCGCCTAACACTTTTTGCTTGTTTTCGTGTAAAAACGAAAAATCTCATTAAATCTCGCCCATGGCAAGTTCTGGCCAAAATCAAAGTGGTTTTCAAAGTAAAATGAGCTGGGGAATCCGAAGCAGCTATCGGTTTTACGACTAGGTGAAGTTTAGGGGTCGATATTAGGTAAAAGACACCGTTTCCAGAGAAATGCCCAAATCTTGGGGTTTCTGTGTTCTTCAACGTACTTTTTTTTTCTCTCACCGCCAAACTGTAGGAAAAGGACCAAAGTAACGTGTGTTGGCCATGGGAACCGTCTTACGCTGCCCCCGGGGTCTCCAGGGGCAAAAAACAGCAAAAATGGTCATTTTGGTGACAATTCAGCATGCATTTTTACGATTCACATCGACCCTCTCCGCATTTGTTGGCTCTGTCCCCCAAAGTTAGTCCCTAATAAGACCCCTTTGCCTGGTTTTTCTGGGCGATGTAGCTCAAAGGGTTCCGGAGATATCAGTATTTGAAGTTTTTGAAGGTTTTATTTTGTGTTTTGGCTAAAATGTCGAAAATTTGCATTTTCTGGAGCTAGGACTATCCGGGACAACAATCGACCACTGCTCTTCACGTAAAACTACCTCAAGAATCCGTTCTTGCCAGTGGAATTGCAATATTTCAACTCCTTATTCAAATTTTGCCTATAATTAGTGTTTTTTGAGTTACGACTTTTAACCTTTTACAGGCCACCAACGACCGACTTCCCATTCGAATTTTTTTATATTTCTCAGGCTCAAAAGATATTCTTTGACGAGCTCTTTCGAAAGCAGCCAACGAAAATAGTCGTACCGGCCCTTACTTAGGAGCCGGACAAAAACGGTGGGAAACGTAATTTTGGCTAAAATCTGGTGTTTTGTTGGAGTTTTGGTGCTAGTTTATAAGGATGTTCCGCACTAGTTACGGGGCCTATTATCAATGACGTGCTCTTTCCGATTCCGCCAAACAAAATTTGCGTTTTGGGGTATTTCTTATGGTTTTGACGGTTCTAAAAAAACATAAAATCATCAAAAGTATTTTTTATTTTTTATTTTTCAGAACTTCCGTTTTGCTTATAATATCATGTTGGTGCTGATGTTTTCATCATGATGATGTTTCATCAACATGATGTTTTCATCATGATGATGTTTCATCAACATGATGTTTTCATCATGATGATGTTTCATCAACATGATGT
>NW_026267319.1:231847-232182 GCF_000697945.3 Frankliniella occidentalis | reverse complement strand
CACAACCAAAATCACCCTAATCCAAATTAGGTTCGAGGCAGTATCCAGATTCCGTCTGAGATGGAAGTCAGAATCCATCCGAGACGGAATACACATTCCGTCCGAGACGGAATTCAGATTTCATCCGCCACAAAATTCAGATTTCGTCCGAGACGGGATTCACATTTGTATAGAAAGTAAACCTGAAACAAAAAAACCTTAAATAACACAACCTAAATCACAGGAATCCAGATTTGTTTCGAGGCAGAATCCAGATTCCGGCTGAGACGTCATTCACATTACTATAGAAAGTAAACTTGAAACAAAAAAACCTTAAATAACACAACCTAAATCAC
>NW_026267319.1:230749-231797 GCF_000697945.3 Frankliniella occidentalis | reverse complement strand
GAGGCAGAATCCAGATTCCGGCTGAGACGTCATTCACATTACTATAGAAAGTAAACTTGAAACAAAAAAACCTTAAATAACACAACCTAAATCACCCTAATCCTAGTCCGTTTTGAGGCAGAATCCAGGTTCCGGCTGAGACGGAATTCAGATTCCGTCCAAGACGGAATTCAGATTCCGTCCGAGACGAAATTCAGATTCCGTCCGAGACGGAAATCAGATTCCGTCCGGGACGGAATTCAGATTCCGTCCAAAACGGAATTTAGATTCCGTCCGAGACGGAATTTAGATTCCGTCCGAGACGGAATTCAGATTCTGTCCGAGACGGAATTCAGATTCCGTCCGAGACAGAATTCAGATTCCGTCGGAGTCGGAATTCAGATTCCGTCTGAAACGGGATTTAGATTCCGTCCGAGACGGAGTTCAGATTACTATAGAAGGTAAACATGAAACAAAATAGCCTTAAAAACACAACCTAAAACACCCTAATGCGAATTTGGTTCGAGGCAGAATCTAGTCTATACAGAACTCAGCTTCCGTGCGAGAAGGAATTCAGATTATGGCCAAAACGGAATTCAAGTTCCGTCCGAGGCGCGATTACGATTCAGTTCGAAGCGTAATTAAGATTCCGTCCAAGACGGAATTCAGATTCTGTCCGAGACGGAAGTCAGATTCCGTCCGAGACGGTAGTCAGTTTACTAAAGAAGGTAAACTTGAAACAAAATAACCTTATTCGCGGAGCGAGTTCGTTTGCGGCAGTAAGCGAGCTCGGCGAAGCGTTACTCATTGAGATCTTTCAGATTTTGCCCGTTCGTAACGCTGTCCAGGACAAAATTCAAGGACGCAAAGCGTATATATAGGTTTTGTCCGTTCGTAACGGTGTCCAGGACAATTGTCCACGACACAAAGCATAAATGTAGGTTTTTGTCCGTTCGTAACGATGTCCAGGACAAATGTCCAGGACACAAAACGTATTTATAGGTTTTGTCCGTTCGTAACGGTGTCCAGGACAAATGTCCAGGATACAAAGCATAAATATAGGTTTTGT
>NW_026267319.1:228175-230699 GCF_000697945.3 Frankliniella occidentalis | reverse complement strand
ATCATGATGATGTTTCATCAACATGATGTTTTCATCATGATGATGTTTCATCAACATGATGTTTTCATCATGATGATGTTTCATCAACATGATGTCATCATGTTGCGCAGCCAACGAAAATAGTCGTACCGCCCCCTACTTAGGAGCCCGACAAAAACGGTGGGAAACGTAATTTTAGCTAAAATCTGGTGTTTAGTTGGAGTTTTGGTGCTAGTTTATAGGGATGTTCCGCACTAGTTACGGGGCCTATCATCAATGACGTGCTCTTTCCGATTCCGCCAAACAAAATTTGCGTTTTGGGGTATTTCTTATGGTTTTGACTGTTCTAAAAAAACTCAAGTATTTTTTATTTTCTTAGTCTTCCGAATTTCCGTTTAGCTTAGAAAACATGATGAAAACATCATGTTGATGAAACATCATCATGATGAAAACATCAACATCAACATGATATTCTAAGCTAAACGGAAGTTCTGAAAAATCAAAAAATAAACAAGAAGTCCTGCCCTTCCGCCAAACAAAGTTGCCAGCTCCACTTAGCTCCGCCGGCAACTCCGTTCGGCAGGGGCCAGGCCTGCTTGGCCTGCCGGCGGCCATAAGAAATACCCCAAACGCAAATCTTTTTTACTCGATTAAGAGGTGGATCGATTTCAACCCTTTCGATTCAGATCGATCCACGAGATCGATCTTTTGCCATTCGATCCCCATCCCTACCCCCCACTCCACCCCGGGCAAGATGGAATTTACGGGCATTTAATAACAAAAATAAGCCGAATGTCAGCAACTTATTTTTTTATCGAAAAACTGTAGAGGAAGTACCCCCTAAAACCACACATTTTAAGTTGAGACCGACCTTGGTACCCTTCACCTCTTGCTATCACGGAAAAAAAGTAGGGTGTTCCAGGCAATCTAAAACGGAATTAGGAAAAGATCAAACTCACTGACCTTGCTGTTACCGTAATGGCTCTGATTGGTCGAGCTAATCACGTGCCTCCGCGGCTATTCAGGTATGAGAAACTGTCAGATCAGTTTCGAGCTCCCCTCCATATATTTAAGAAGCTAGGATCGGACCAAACTACCATGGTAGCTTATCATACTGGGCGGATGAAAGCAGATAAATGAATGAATTTGTTCTTTTTCACTGCCATTTTAGATAGCCTGAAACACCCTATTCTGAGCCGAATACTTATCACATCTTAATCAAATGTGTCTGCTGTTCCTTAGGCGATCCCCCTGGCTGCACCGGCGAAACCTACTAACACTTTAGGTAAGATTATCAACCAACTACCTCAAGGAATGCTTTTCATCCATTTTGGTGGTTTGAAAACAACGGCCCTAAACGGTGTATTCCCTTATTCCACCAGCGGTGCGAGCTGACCCATCCGAGTGCGTCAAGGAGATCGTTGAGACGCTTTACTCGGATGTGCCCGGGTGGGTATTGATCTGTCTGAAAGTGGCGCAGGATAACCCGTCGCTGTCGTTCTTCATCGAGTTCCCCATCTGCGCCAGCCTCGTTGGAGGCGCAGACTTTGTGCGAGTGGCTCTGGATGTTGCGAAGAGGTGTCACTGAAAACTGACCGCCTAAACTCCATAGGTGCACCTGCCCATCTTCGCTTCTCTTGCGTTCTTTCTATTAACTGCAAAATATACTTTTACACCATTAGACTGGCTTTCATTTTCTTTTTACGTGCGTATGATTGGCCAAATGACAACGTACGGCTCACATCACACGAGCTTCGGCTGTTTTAGCTACGAAGAATACGCTCTTTACAGTATCGAACCGTACAAAAAAAGGGGCTTACGCATGCCTCTAGGATGTCTCTTTAAAAGACATCGTCCAGACTCCGCCAAGGCTATCGCGAGCCACACGTGAGCCTGTGCTGGGGCAACTCAGAGACACTTGGAGTGGCTAAAGTGAGAATGCGGACACCGAGAAGAGTATCGATAGACATTATAGGGACTTCCCGTAGACAACGTAGAGACTACGAGGAGACTTCGTGAAGACATCCACACTGTAAAAAAAATAAGCGATTTTACATAAAAAGCATGTAAAACTTTACATAACATGTATGTAAAATTACAAGCACTGGCATTTTTACGACTTGTTTTGTTGTAAATTTACAACCAATGTAATTTTACAGAAATCCTATGGTAAATTCAACAAATTCATGAAATTTTACAGAAGTCTTATGGTATATTTAACATAATTATGTAATTTTCCGATTGAAGTGAGGTAAATTTACAAGACTTGGTAAGATTGTTACTGAAACTGTGTAAACATTTTCTAGACCTTAGGTAATTTTACAGAAAAACTGTAAATTTGCCCAGAATATATGGAATTTAACGGGGCAGAGGTAACTCGACATTTTTGTCTGAAGTTTAATGGACGGCAAGGCAGGGATACAATGACACTGCCAGGAGTATACCGCTTGTAGTTTAACTTGTACAACTTGTTTGGGTTGACGCGTAAAGATCAGTGGCAAAGCAGCAGGGCGTGGGGTGAAATGAAAACATCCAGGTGGGACAT
>NW_026267319.1:219928-221864 GCF_000697945.3 Frankliniella occidentalis | reverse complement strand
GTAACGGTGTCCAGGACAAATGTCCAGGATACAAAGCATAAATATAGGTTTTGTACGTAACAGTGTTTAAGACAAATATCCAGAACACATAGCATACATATAGGTTTTGTTCGTTCGTAACGGTATCTAGGACAAATAGCCAGGACACAAAACATAAATATAAGCTTTGTCCGTTCGAAACGGTGTCCAAGACAAATGTGCAGGACAAATAGCTTACATATAAGTTTTGTCCGTTCGTAACGGTTTTTAGCTGTCAATAAAACTAAGTCAATGAAGGACAAATGTCCTTTACAGGGCAGAACATAAATATTTATTTTAATTTTTTTTTCGTCGCCTACCTAAATAGCCTCAATAAAGGTTGTGTCACAGCCCGTCCAGTCCGTAACGATACCCAGGACAATTGTCACAAACAATGAACAAAATTATAAGTTTTTTTGTTGTTTTTTTTTGCGCTTACTTTAAAGTAACATAAATAAAGGTTTTGTCCATACGTAACAATATACAAGATGAATGTTCGAAACACATAGCATAAATAAAAATGCTGTTCGATCGTAACGTCATCTAAGACAAAACTCTAGGACAAATTATATAAAAAAAAAAAAAAAAAAAAAAGAATTTTACCATTCGCAACGGTGTCTGTGACAAAAGATCAATTCTAGATAAAAACATTATCTTTTCATAACATTTTTTACGAGAAAATCCAAGACAAAGATCAAATGTGGGTTCTGTCAATTCTAAGTTTTTTCAAATAAAAACTGCCCAACCAAAAAAGTAAACACCGACAACGGTTCACGCTGCCTACACCGTCCCGACGGCGCAGGGCCTCCGCTCTGACAAGGTAAGGCATGGTGGTGACCAGGCCTTACTTTGTCAAAGCGGAGGCCTTGCGCCGTCTGAACGGTGTAAGGGGCGTGGGCGGCAGGCAGCGTGACAATAAGCGTCATCTACAACGTCAATACAAAAGGAATCGAGAAACACAACCTGGTGGGTTAATGGACATCGTTTTAAAATTACATTGAGCGTATGGCCTGGCCCGGCGCAGAAGTCGTCTTCACCAAAAAGCTAACGGTTCTGCGCGATGCCTCAGAATGTTGGTCATGACGAACAACGTGATCGGCGTGGTCCACGGTGCCAATCAGTGCACGATCGCCAACATAAGTGTACGTTTTGGCGATGACGGCCACAACACTGAGGATACTTTAGAGTGGCTGCCAGGGAATAATGAATTATAAGCGGTGAATATTAAGCGGCACTAGAACGGCACAAAAGTGCCCACAAAGGGGAGAAGAAATGCACATTTAAAGCTCTATTTAAAGTGGCATTAAGGTGACAGTTGAGTAAAAAGTTAGCTCTCTCTTATGAAGTACCATGCTAACAGAGCCGTAGTCTGGAGGCTATGCCAAGACAATGGTCTGTTTCAGAGGCGATGACTGTACTCACTTGTCATTTTTGAAAATTAAGGTTTACGAGCCCTTGCTGGGGACTTGTGGAACTTACACACACAACCGCAGTCACAACAAAGTGTACAACTTCAACAGCTCTGCCACTTTAGATCTACAATGCCACTTCCTTGCCATTTGCTTACCACTTGTTTACCATTTCAATGTACTATAAAGCGGCACAATCCACTTAACTGCGACTAAACTGAGTGACAGCTAAGGGGCAGAGCTGCCACTTATTTGCCCCTTAACTGCCGCTCTGCTCTTTACTTTTTTTTCCAAGGAATGGTTAAACTTCCAGAATAGACATATGGATAGATATATAAATAGACTGGTCCATGGATAGATATTAAGATCCTACATGCCCAGTAAACAAATTAACTTATTAAATCACTGACAATAAGAAGTGCACAGACAGATAAACTATTACTTTTAAGGCCACGCTATTAAGGCCACCCCAAAAGGTGCCGAATTGAGCTGACGCCACGTAAGTCCAG
>NW_026267319.1:219128-219878 GCF_000697945.3 Frankliniella occidentalis | reverse complement strand
AGGTCGGAAAATCCCTCATCGCCCCTGCAGTGCAGACACACAGACACACGCACAGACGGACAGAGAGACAGACAGAAAGACGCGAAACGTTTTGATTATCACTGGAGTGATTGGCTTCTCTAATCGCTCGGCTGACAATAATCCTCGGTACACCGCTCAGATCAGTTGGCGACCTTTCGCACCAAACCACTCAAATCCCTTGACGTGGGCATGTGCTTGAGTACATGAGGTGATGGTGTAGGCGGCCACTTCGCAAAAGGAGCCAGTTTAAGTTGACACATGAAACCAACGAGTGTTTTCAATCACATTCACACCACACAGTCATCTATGTGATCCACCACACTGTTAACAAAAACTGAAAACTTGACAACTTTTTTTAGACAAGGCTGTCTATAACCAATTTTCATACTAATTCGTCGAAATTCTAATACTCTGAAAGTGCATAAAGTGCAGCTTGTCTAAACCAGAAAGGAGACTTAGTTCCTTTAGACCATCAATTCTGAATATCCGGAGTATCGATTCTATGATAAAGGTAAAAGGAATTTCAGAATAGACATGAATATGCGAAGCTTAAATATTCAGTCAAAGAACTGACCTTATCCTTTTTTAGAAACTCGCATGGCGAATGGCGATCAGGGCAATTCTAGGCGTTACGCACGGACATTTTTCAGCAAAAATCACTCGTTTATTCTAGTTTTGGAAGGGAAGATCGAAGCAAATTGCATCGACCAAAGGCTTGCTTTAAAATGC
>NW_026267319.1:211147-215228 GCF_000697945.3 Frankliniella occidentalis | reverse complement strand
CCTCCACCACCACAACCACCACCTACGTCCACTCGCCACCGAGGCGAGCAAAGGGCAGGACGAAACGACCATGCGATGAGCACTCAATGACTATCCGGCGGAGTGCGCCCACCCATCGCACATCTATGAGTAAAGGAGTAAGCGAAATTGCAGGTTCAATATAACATGAAATTAAAGCGAGGAGAATCGTCAAGAAAGTATGTCCGTTTTTCTCTGATTTGTTCGGAAAATTACGGAAGCCTTGCGCCTGCGACATTCGGGGTAGGCCACCAGGCAATACAAGCATGCACTGCAGGGAAGATGTTGCCGACCTATAAGGCGCCATGAAAGCTAGAATAGGGCTAACCTGGCCATTTCGGACCACCAACGACGGACATACTTTCTGGATGATCCCATATCTGATATTCGATTGAATATTCAGGGTAAAGAAAACAATATTTTACAAAGGTATTACATCTGGCCTATCTGCAAGGTCCATTTTAAAAATGAAAGGTAAAGAAAACGACAAATTTGAAAAAAAATAAAAATAAGATAAGGTCGAATATAACATAACCTGGTGATAGATAAAATGTACCGGGTGTAACTAAGAATGCGCAACAGTGTAACGGGATTGCATACCCGCCAAGGGCTGTAAGGGCCATGGCGCCTACCGGACTAACTGGGTAGGCAAAACCCGCAACACTGTTGCGCATTCTCAGTTACACCCGGTACAAAGAGACAAAAAATAGTACTCCTTACACCGCGAGCGAACGAGCGACGCGAATGGCAGAGGAAAAAAACATAGAAATTGAAACATAGGAGAGTGTATGTAAGGAAACGGGACGGAATTCAGATTCCGTCCGAGACGAGATTCAGATTCCGTCCGAGACGGAAATCAGATTCCGTCCGAGACGGAATTCAGATTCCGTCAAAAACGGGATTTAGATTCCGTCCGAGACGGAATTTAGATTCAATCCGAGACGAAATTCAGAATTCCGTCCGAGACGGAATTCAGATTACTATAGAAGGTAATCTTGAAACAAAATAACCTTAAATAACACAACCTAAATCACCCTAATCCAAATTTGGTTCGAGGCAGTATCCAAATTCCGGCTGAGACGGAATTCAGATTCCGTCCGAGACGGAATTCAGATTCCGTCCGAGACGGAATTCAGATTCGTTCCGAGACGGAATTCAGATTTGTTCCGAGACGGAATTCAGATTCCGTCCGAGACGGAATTCAGATTCCGTCCGAGAGCCCTTCCACTCAAATTTTTTGGAGCTCTCTTCTTTTGAATATTGTTTGGTAGGCCTTCTGAAACACGTAAGACCACTCGTCAGCGGTGCCGGGGTCATAGGGGCTTCAGAAAAGCCCCCCCAACTTTTTTACAAAAGCGCGTGTCCGTCAGTGACAATTTTGGGTTTTCTTTTTCTATTTGTGGCGAATCCTGCCGGGCTGTATTTTCGACACTACGTGTGCAAAGCAAGTTTGTTATGAGGAAAAACTTTGGTCTTAATGTCCGAGGTCGAAAAACGGTCGGAACATGGTGAAAATCGCGTCACTGACGGACGCTGTCACTGACGGACGCTGTCACTGACGGACGCTGTCACTGACGGACGCTGTCACTGACGGACGCTGTCACTGGCGATGGCGAGCGCTGTCACTGACGGACGCTACGAACATGAATATGCACAGAATATTGTTTGTCGAGATTTTCTTACTTTTTACCACAGTATGCGTTATCCCACCCGTATATCCGCCCCCCCCCCCCCCTCCTCCTCCTCCTCTCTCCCTCGGACACACTCAGCAAGCTGGGCGCTGGCGCTGACCGCTGCACTTTCCCACTCCGACGGCGCACTGTGTTGACGTTTGGGAGCTAGCGAGCGCCGGAAAGTGAGTCGTGACCGATAATCAGGTGAGAGATCAGGTGTCAATATGTAATATCTGTAGTTCTATCCCGTTTTGTACTGAGAGCAGACCCGCGTTTGAGTGAATCCTTCCCCTCTCTGCGTTTCGATGTTTCGACACTAAGTAACCTGCCCAAACTGTTGAAGTTGTTATCCGAACGCAGCCCTTCTCTGCTCGGCCGAGCCGAATGTCCATACGGCGCGGAGTACCCGAGGCAAAGTAATAGCCTGAATGTTGTCTTAATGTTGTCTGAATCTTGTCGAGGGTGACGGTTAATTCGTAGGTAAAGCGCAGTTAAACGGCAGGTCGTCGTCAGTCAATCGTCAGTCTATCGGTAGCCAAACGGCTGACCTTCCTTATCGACAAACGGCAGACAAACGTCAGACAAACCACAGCCAGACCGCAGTCCATCGGCAGTCGATCCTCAGCCCAGTTAGACTGAGGATTGACTGCCGTTTGTCTGCGGATTGGCAATGCGTTACCAGACTTTGGAGCCTCAGACAATCTTCAGACAATCCTCTGCAAGAGATGAAAATGAAAACAATTGTCTCGGCCGGGCAGCTGCCGCCGGCCCGGTACCGAACCCGGGCCCCCGGAGTGGGAGTCGGAGTGCTTGCTCCCTTGGCCAGAGAGAGGTCGCTGAGAGACGAGCTCGGCGAAGGCAGGTCACGGCAGAGATGGGGGCACCTTTGCCAAACGGAACTGAATTCTCTTGTGTGTAGGGCTATAATAATCCGCTCTAATATTTGAAATATAAAAGCATCCATTGGAAACAATAACAGAATTAGATTCCGCCGGCTCCATCGCTTCCGATAAACTTATTATTTCATGCTGGCCGATACATATACAACTTTTTATAAATTTATAATTGTTGCAACGCCATCTTGGCTAGGCCGCCGCCAACAGACTCCAGCACCTGCCTTCGCCGAGCTCGTCTCTCAGCGACCTCTCTCTGGCCAAGGGGGCAAGCACTCCGACTCCCACTCCGGGAGCCGGGGTTCGGTACCGGGCCGGCGGCAGCTGCCCGGCCGAGACGATTGTTTTCATTTTCATCTCTTGCAGAGGATTGTCTGAAGATTGTCTGAGGCTCCAAAGTCTGGTAACGCATTGCCAATCCGCAGACAAACGGCAGTCAATCCTCAGTCTAACTGGGCTGAGGATCGACTGCCGATGGACTGCGGTCTGGCTGTGGTTTGTCTGACGTTTGTCTTCCGTTTGTCGATGAGGATGGTCAGCCGTTTGGCTACCGATAGACTGACGATTGACTGACGACGACCTGCCGTTTAACTGCGCTTTACCTACGAATTAGCCGTCACCCTCGACAAGATTCAGACAACATTCAGGCTATAACTTTGCCTCGGGTAGCGGCGCTGGGCGCTAGGTGCAGTATCCGCTGGACTTAATGCAATGGGGTATCGGCACGCGGCCTCGTGGCATTCCCTCTCGCAAACCGAACGTTTCGAAAAGTTTCCTAATTATAAAAGAAGGGCTATGCACGTAAATTAGGCTGCATGATAAAAACAGAGGGCATAATTGAAGGTACTTTCTGAACTTAATTGAACATTTGTACACAGGGCGCCCTTTGCGATGGTTCGCTCAGGGGCGGAGAGACAAGAAAAGTACAGGAAGAGGCGTAAAGCTGCTGGTCTGCATGGATGGGATAAGGGAAAAAACAGGAATTTCAAAGGTGCACGACGCGCCCAGCGTAAGGACAATATTGTGGAGTTGAACAGCTACAAAAGGCGTGAGGCCGAACGGAAGAGCGGAAGAGGCTGTGGCCAAAAAGCGACCCCAACCCCAGTCCCCTCCCGCGCCTGCTTACAATTGTCAGCAGACGTTGGGAAAAGCTGCGAAAAAATGCCACAAAGCTCTTCCATTATCTCCGACAAAACGCATTAGGGTGCTGGAAAAAGTTGCTAGGAAAGAGGGGCTACACGTCGTCAAACGCTGCGCTGTATCCGTAGAGGAACCTGTATCTACAATTGAGGACATCACTGTAAAAAAAAATTCTGAAAATTCAGTAGATCTTTTTCAGAATCGGCAGTCTGAATCTTGTTTTCAGACTATTACTCAAAAGTTTCTGAGTTTAAACTGAAAATCCAGACTCTTTACTCTGAATCACGTTTTCAGAGCAATTTGTCTGAATATTTTAAAGTATATTTTTAGACTATACACTGAATCTACAATTCAGAG
>NW_026267319.1:209627-210712 GCF_000697945.3 Frankliniella occidentalis | reverse complement strand
TGTTAAGTGGCTCGCTATGTGTTCATTTTTAACATTTTCAAAAATATTTTCATACCGGCTGTCTGAATTTTCAGAGTAAGTGGTATGGTAAGGCAGTACTGAAATTTCAGACCCAGGTGCAGTCTGAATTTTCAGACTACTGGTCTGTAAAAAAACTTCAGACTAAAAGTACTGAAAATTCAGTAAAACTTTTTTTACAGTGATTGTACAACAATTCTATAGGCGGGACGACGTTTCGTGGCAATCTCCCAATATCAAGGACATAGTCATAGTACGGCGTAGGGATGCAAAGGGAAAACTAATTGAAAAAGAGCACGCTGCGAAGAGGTACCTAGCAATGTCTATTGCGGAAGCATTTTCTCTGTTTGTCCAAGAGCACCAAAACTTAGAAATTTCTAAATCAAAATTCTATGATCTGCGTCCAGTTGAAGTTGATGTGTTCTCCACCGTCCGCCTGAGCGTATGTTTGTGCAAAACACACGAAAATATGCGACACCTCTTAGATGCCCTCCACGTACATGTCGGAGTTGCAAGGCTGTCACAAGGATCAGAAGAATTTTTGCAACAAGTAACTTGTGACCCGACTAGCAAGTTGTGCATGACTGGCCGATGCCCTGCCTGTCGCCTCAGCTTCGATGGATTCAAGGCAGGAGGACGGCAGGGTCCGGATGGTGGAGTTTTCGTGGACACTAAGTCAGTGTTACGAGCAGGCCCGAAGCACAACGGAGGTAAAAGCCTAATTTCTTTCATAATTCGTTCTTTTTTCCTCGAGTAGCGTCATAGGGTAGGTGATACAGTTATGGGACGGGGTACAGTTATTGGACGCTTCGCACTTCGAGCGCCACGGTAGGCAAACGGCGTGACGCAGACAAACTGACCGAAGCGTATTCGGTGGGCGGGTTCCCGAACTATCATCTACCGCTGTCACCGCTCCGGCAGCCTCACTCACAACGGAGCAGTAGCGAGCGGCGCAAACACCTGCTCGGCGAGCCGGCAGAGAGGTGAGTTTCTTAGCAGCGCTGGCAAGTGAAAGGGTTTATAAAATCTACTTTTTATAGCGATTATCGATCGAATCCGTAAATTTC
>NW_026267319.1:198777-208498 GCF_000697945.3 Frankliniella occidentalis | reverse complement strand
TGCGTCAAACGAAAGTGTGCGCTTAACCGTCCCATAACTGTATCACCTACCCTATCTCTAAACAAAAATATCTTGTCTTTCTGTCTGTACTTTATTTAGGCTTTCTTGACCCATTTCTACATAAAGAGGAGACAAAGCACCTTCTTCAGATCGTTAAGACAGCAGGTGGATGGTTCCAAAATCGTGCTGCAAATTGATTTCGCAGAAAATCTCAACATTTTGACCCAACATTAAGTGCAAAGTGCACATTGGGTCCATGAGCGCTGCACGTTGTTCACTGCGCATGCATATATTTTGTTGGCAAAGGTCTAAAGTAAGCAATGCCGAAGACAGATCGAGGATATCTCAAAAACTCGTATTGTCCCGGGTGGAAGGATCTATAGTTTGACTAAAGTTGTAACTGTAGTGGTCGAACTATAATTTCAGACTGCAATACAAAGAGGACTTAAACTCTGCATTAATGCGAATAAAACTTCAAGTCCGGGTGCATCGCAAACTGTGTTACGAACTGTGTTTTAAACTGTAGTTGTACTGTGTTTTCTTTGCTGTCGCATTATGCGTTGGTTCTACAGATCGATCCATAGTTCAAGAGCGTTGTTTATGTTGAGTTAAAGAGTACTCAGACACTGCAGTGTTAGTTATAGTAGTTAAATGGAGTGCACTCTGCACTCTTGTCGTAGTTAAGGTGCATTCAAGTTTGCATGTCAAGGTGCATTTAGAGGTGCGAATCCAACTGTAGGTGAATACTGTTGTCTATACCATAATTTAAATACACTTAAATTGCACTGCTTCTCAACAATGAGTTATATTGATTATTAACAGCTTTGCTGCTGGATCTTGATGTGTCTCTCATTCATTCACGGATTTGGATGGATAATTGATTCAAAGCACAATTCACATGGTTTCCATCTTGGTAGATTTATTGAAGAAGGAGGAACCGGATACAAACAAGAAGAACAATAACTAGGTAGATGTACGCCAGACCACGTCTCGCGTAACAGGCTTCGCGATATCTCACGAAACACTGTTACGCTGCGACGCGCCTGGCATACATCTACCTAGGCCTGCGGCGCTGACACCCGAGTCGGGTAGTGCAAAAATGCACACAAAGATACGGGCCTGCGGCCCGTTAACGGCCCGTCACTTTGACTAAGAATGCATGGTTGTACACTTTTTCGCTTATTTTCGTCAAAAACACCCTCTAGCGCCTCTACGGTTTGAGCTAGAGCAAAACGGAGGAAATTTTCGCCAAAAGGGCTCTACTTTGATGAGTTACCCCTTAGAAAACATAAAAAAAATATTTTTTTTAAATGTCATTTTGGGGACCTGTGGTTTTTGATTTTTTAAAAATCCAATTTTTGAGCTAGAATGCTCTTCTTCGAACTTGATCTGTCTTTTTATGACACAAAACGACCCTGAAAATCCCAGGTCGCTAGCTCAATTCGTTCTCGAGTTATCGTGCGTACAGACAAACAAACAAACACACACACACACAAACAGACGCGAAACTTTTTGATCATCAGTGGAGTAATAGGCTTCGCTATCGCTCAGCCAATAAGGCCATTGTAGCCAACATGAAACTTAAAACTAAAAGGCAGGGATACCACATTACTCCCCCACCCTGGAAAATTGTTTTAACACACACATAAAACAACAAATAAAACACAATGGAATGTTTTAAAATTTGGAAACACTACACAGGTGAACAGGTTAAATTTTTTGACATTTAAGAACAATTACAAGTTACAACCCCACCACCACGGCCACGGCGGCCGCGGTAAGGGGAAGGGGAAGTCCGTTCAGCTCACCCCTGAGCAGAGAGCGGCTGCATAGATGCGGAGCCTGTACTAGAGCCGGCGGTCCAGCAGGTGCCTGAGGCGCGAGCAGCAAAATCTGTAAGTTTACCTACCCCCTCTCCCAACCATGATACTTCTTAACAAGCAGGCCCGCCCTTCCGCCAAACGGAGTTGCCAGCTCCGCTTCGCTGCGCCGGGCAACTCCGTTCGGCAGGGGCCGGGCCTGCTTGGCCTGCCGGCGGCGACACTCGGGCCTGCGGCCCGACCGTTCCATTTACGCAATTTTCTAAAGAACATAATCAAATAATGTAGCGGGCCTTCGGCTCGCTAAAACCCGCGTCGTCATTAAAATTCGCCCCTTAGACATGAGAGAGGAATGTAACGGTGACACACCGTGACTACAACCCACCCTTCTGTATAGAAAAACTTCTTTTGTAAGGGGGGGGGGGTGCTCTTTGCAATTAGAGGCCTTCCTCTACAACTAAAAGTTCACTACAGCAATTTTTAGCTTATTTTCGTCTATAAAGACCTTCTAGCGCGTTAACGGTCAGAGATAGAGCAAAACGGACGAAATTTTCGCCCATAATCACGTTACCCCTTAGGAGACCATCCAATATTTTCGGCAATTGAAGAATTTATTTTTGGGCCACTTGTGTGAGAGAAACTCCCTCTAGCGCCCAAACGGTGAGAGATAGAGCAAAACGGACGAAATTTTTGCCCAGAGGGCTCTACTTTCACAAGTTACCCCTTAGAGAATCGTAAACCAAAGTATTTTTTCCAACTTTTTTGGCCTTTCCTGGTTTCTTTGATACCCCCTTTCAGCCCCTTAAGGGTGGCTGGCAGGAATGGCCGTAGGCGTTTTGATTCGTGGGAGTGAACCTTGAGATCCCCTGAAAATTTGAAGTCTCTAGCTTATCTGCTTCCTGTGGAACAGACATACAGACAGAAAGACACACAGGCAGACACGAGGTCGTTTGCATAAGCCCGCCGGATAGCTTTTTCATAGCAGAAGGGCGGGCTAAAAAATAGGAATTACTTTGCCCCCTTTTCTTACAGTCTCGCTTAGGGACTATGCCGAAGGCCCCTTCGGCCGTACTGGTGGAGACCGCAGAATGACACTTTTCACAAAAATCATTGGTAAAGTATTGGAATTCGGATTTTAGTGTACCGGTGTAAAAGACGTGATAGGCAAGTACAGTGCAGTGCGGGCTCTCAAAGTCGCGCTGTACACTGGTGCAGCTCTTCTTCATTGGCGGAGCCTTGAGAGGGTCCCCACTATCCACCTCCTCCTGATTGTGGACTCTTGCAGAACAGCCTGCGCGATGCGTCGTGCTTGATCGGGTGTGTGAGGGAAGAGAGTTGGTGGGAAGATCTTTCCACTACCATTCCCGAAAAGAGGCGAGTAAATGGTGGTCAGTGCTATGGCGTTCGCAGCGGAGGGGACCTCCTACGCCCGGCTCTGGGAGGCGTGCGCGTGCCTTTGTCAGGGAGCACTGTACCCGAGAGCTGCTTTGCTAGGCGCAAGGTCAAGGACGCGGCCGCCTCCCGCACGTGGTTTGAGAAGCCAGCCCCGCCCCCCCCCCCTTTTAACTGTTCGGCTGATGTTGGCATTATATAAGGCAAGGCCCCCCTTCGTGTGGCCGCAGTGAGCTCTATCGGCAGTATAGAAGGTCTAGTTTCTCTCTTCAGATCATCACGGCATCTTTTTTCTCCGTACGGCATTGTGAATAAACATATAATGGTTGAAATATACCTTTTGATGCAGTAAATCTTTCAACGAGAAGAACAAAAGCGAATACCGTATTCTGCAGCAAGGACAACTTTTGAAAGGTAGGGTCCTGAATAAGGGTATTGCAGCTGAAATGACTGGGTCTAAAGAAAAACAGCAGTTCTTCCTAAACTCTTTTCTCCCTTGAACTGATGAGCTAGGACCCTACGGGCGAAAATTTCGTCCGATTTGCTTTACCTTGTACCGTTTCGGCGCTATGGGGCATTTCTTGGCGAAAACAACGTGAAAAAGACAAAATGGTCTATTAAATCGTAAAAAAGGCTTCATGTCACAGAATTGTAAAGGGAGAAATACTTTAACCACACATTAAGGGTCGAACCATACCCTCTTTTGGGTTTAAGGGTCCCTAGATTATCTAGTATCACAAAAACGTTGATTTTTACATAACTATCTGTCAAAATTCGAACTTTTAATGAGTACCGTTACCGAACAGCAGAAGTTTCATATCCCTAATTTTAGTGTAGTGAGACCTCTACAAATGGTTTCAGTATGTCAAATTTCGGGCCCGGATGGCCCTGTTCTCCTATACCCTCCCATTTGCTCGTCTCGGGTGTCAGCGCCGCAGGCCTAGCTATGTGTGCGCCAGGCGCGTCGCAGCGTAATAGTGTTTCGTGAGATATCGCGAAGCCTGTTACGCGAGACGTGGTCTGGCGTACATGTAGCTAGTGATACAAAAAGACCCTGAAATGACTGGGTCCAAAGAAAAACAGCAGTTCTTCCTAAACTCTTTTCTCCCTTGAACTGATGAGCTAGGGTGTCCGCTCTTTTTTAAAAATTCAAATGTTCTCCGCGCCCAATCTTTTAGGATTCTTTATCGAAAATAATGATAATTCACGTGTCCTAAAGCCGTACACACTACTATGCACTTGGTGACAGAGAAAATTTATTTATTCATTATACAGTACAAAAGTACACAGGTGACAAGTCCAATAAAAACTGACTAGACCCAGAAAATAATCAGGATAAGAAACTTCATACGTAAAAGGACCTCCATATCCATAAACCTTGCCGGCGCAAACCAGCTACCCGATCACCCGCGCTACTCTGAGCACATAACGTCGATTAAGGGGACAGACCTGTGAATTGAAGGGATGGGAAAATAGTCACCACAAAAACAATTCGCCGCATTAATTTACGATTAGATGTGTATTAAGGGCATAACTATACGCTAATTTTGCCATTGGCTCCAGTGCGCGCCCTCGCAAGGAACATGCCTATCATCACCTTCAACTGGATGATGCAGTCCTTTCCGGTGTGCACGATTGTGCCGCGACGGATTGGTCTGCGACCGTCCAAAAAAAGAAATGCTACTTTCTCTCTATTCAAAGATGCCCCTAGTGGCCGACTTGGGGTTCTTCACATTTTGGGGACGGAAATATTCAAAAAAATAGCTTAAATACGAAAAACTTGGAAAATTTGTTTTGTCCATTTTCTTGAATCTATAAGAGTTACCAGCAATTATTTTGGCCGTCGCAGACCCATCCGTTGCGCCAATAGTGCACACCGGGAGGGACTGCATCGTTGTAGTTGAAGGCAAAGATCGGCATGTTCCTGGAGAGTGTGCGTACCGACGCCAACTTCAAAATTAGCGTCTATCTATGCTCTCAATACACCTCTAATCCCAAATCGATGCGGCGGCGTGTGGTTTTTAAGTAGTGATGATTCTTGTAAACCCTTACATTGCACAGGTCTGACCCCTTTAACGACGGAAACAAGCTAAAACGCCAGCGGATTGCCAAGGTCAGAGCCGTACGTAAAGGTGTTGTTGCGCCGACGCCGAACCGGAGAGTAATGGGGAGCCGCGCCGCCAGCTACGGTTGTTCCGGTGAACCGGTTTTTCGGTTTTAACCGGTATTTTGGCTGTCACTGATTAACCGGTGACCTGTTTGTAAAAACCGGTTTACCGAAATCCGGTTTTTTACCGAAAATTCGGTGATTACCGAATTACCGGTTGAACGGTTTTAACCGAATAATTGTGTACAATGTGTGTTTAACTGGAAAGAAATACATAAGCCCGAGAGTAGGACCCCGCCCTATCTATTAAATATCTATAATTAAGCTGTTGAAGTTTTTACATGAACACCAAGATTGATTTTTCTGCACTGTTCCGCTTTCCCTTAAAATTGATTACCTTTTGTCATATTTTAAAAAACGTATTTTTTGAAATACCGTTTTGAAATGCAAAAAAATCGGTATTTTGGAAAATATCGGTTTGTTTTTCAATACCGGTTAACTTAAGAATACCGGTTCGTTTTAAGTTACCGGTTTAATACCGTAAACCGATATTTCGGTTAAAAATCGGTATATTTCGTCACCGAAAACCGGTCTGAAAAAACCGACACCGAACAACCCTACCGCCAGCTTCCCGATCTCGCCACGGCAGCCGAGCCCCAAAAAACGCTCGAAAAGTGCAGGCCCGCTCCCCTTCTTGGTGGGAAAACCAATTAGTTTAGGGAAGATTGCCTACCCGCCAGGCGCAAAAGAGGAAAGCACCCGGACGAGACTGAAAGAAATTTCAAAAGTTGTGAATTCCAGAACTCATTTCTGAACCAGAGTTGTAGACGGGACGACCCGCCTAACCACAGAAGAAGCAGCACATTAACCCCTTCCTTTCATTGTAAAGGGAATTTGATATGACAGAGGGCCGAGGGGTCTACAACTCGTGTATACTAGCTATATGTACGCCAGTCCAAGTCTCGCGTAACAGGCTTACCGATATCTCGCGAAATATACGTACGCTGCGACGCACCTGGCGGCGCCAGGTCCTGGTGCACATATAGTTTGGCCTGCGGCGCTGATACCCAAAACCCAAGACGAGTTAATGTGCAAGTATAGTCAGATTCTTGTGTTAAACATTTACTTTTAGTGATAGATGATAGCGATTAGTGAAGCCCATTACTCCACAAACAAAAGACAATAAGCCGCGAATTTTGCCGTGCACGCCCAGGTGCGCCGGTTGTTTCCTCTCCATCCCCTTGTACCCTCATGAGTTTGATTTATTTCTGTGTATTTCAGTAATTCAGTTACTCTATCGATAAACGTTTCGAGTTTCTGGTGGAACACCACCATCGCGTACCTCGGGCTAGATAGATAAGGAGTCACACAAACAGACAAGTGGCGGCTTGTGTTATCAGTAGGGAAAGTCTCAAGCCGAATGGTGTTTGGAGCTCCTCGGGTCCCACCAAACCAGTGCCAAAAGTTGTTATGAAGTTAAGATTTGTTCACTGTCCTGTTAAATTCATACGAGTTAAGCTCATGAAGCATTTAGCATTTTTATTCTGGGTTAAACGGTTAGTTGTATACAACTCACTAAGAAATTTTATTACAATTTATAGACTATTATAAAATTGAATATGATTGTGTACACCGTAATATAACGATATAAAGGGTGTTTCACAAATATGTACTATATTTGGTAAAACTTTATACAATTATATACAGAGGCATGTAAACGTTTTTATTATAAAATCTAATACAATGTATATACAATACACGTGCCGTATATAAAGCGACGCATGTCACAGAATCTTTGTATCTCACGCATTTATACTGCCATATACACGTCAATAAATAGCACCTTGCCCTACATAAGAATGCATACAGTCACATGCACCCATACAGTGACTAATAACTTACCTGGCCATACGCCCCTAAAATTAGGCAAAAAGTGGTTGAGTTCTAAAATGCAGCACAACTGGTAAGCGGCTTCACAGAGGGAAATGTAACCACCACTATCGTGCTCAGGGCAAAAACATGATTTCGAAAACATGTTCGCTGAAATTGACAACCACCCAGCAAGTCCTCTTCTTCTGTGAGTTGATTAAAATGCTCAAGAATATATTGTATAATATTTTATAAAAAGTAATACTGACAAAGTGATACAGTTTTACCAAATCACCAAATGCAATACAAATACCTTTATACAGCTTTAGACAATTACTTGTATAACTCTGACAAATTTACTGTACATGTATTTTCACCCGGGTGGGAGTACTCCCACGGAGTTCCCCTAAAATCGGCCCATGCGTTCACCCGTGACGGGCGTTCAAAGTCCGCCATTTTGGATTTCTGCACCGTTATGGTTTTCCGGACATAGCTCCTAAACTTTGTATGCTATCGGAGTGGGCAAGTGCTCATGCTGTTCCTCAAACTAAGCGCTACAAAACCACTTCGTCAGTGGCCATAAATTTAATGTTCCGAATCAAAACATATTGTCTTGCTATTTTTGTTTTCTTGTCTCAGATGGTACATATACAAGTTATCAATTCGTTTACAGAGTGATTTAGCCATGGCATGGACGAAGGCCCCGGTCTGGTACCGTCACAATTTCAAGGACGACGCCGGAAAAGAAGTATCTTGTCGCGTTCAGGACGTAACGCTTGATCTGCACGATCCACTTGTCCACTACTACAAGACTCAGTTTCTTCTGGATGAAACGATCTGCAAGAGCTGTAACTGGGCGGAAGATGAGGTGAGCTATTGGTAAAATAAGCTTACTGTAGTGTATCAAACCTGATGTGGTCGATAATAAAGCATTCCCGTAAAGCTGAAATGCAGAAGAATGCGGGGATGAAGAAAACGGAAGTCACCATGTTAAAGCATAGCGATTTCCGTTTACTTCTTCCCCGCATTCTTCTGCATTTCAGCTTTCCCGGAATGCTTCATTTGCTTTTAGCGACTGCGAAAATGTGAAAGATACGTTGCAGCTTGGGCCTAAAACTTAGGTAGATGTCCATCACCCCTCGCGTAGCAGGCTTCGGGATACGTACCCCACGAAACACTGTTACGCTGCAACGCACCTACGCCTTCATCTACCTAAGCCTGTGGCGCTGACACCCGTGTAGGGCCAACGGCATAGTCGTATATAGGCCCTCAGCCGGAACAGTCACAAATTTTCATCCCCAGGGTTTTCTTTTGAGTTAACGCACCGGAGACCATCTAATATCTGAGAGAAAACATTTATATAACAAGGTTGACTAACCGTACCATAACCGTAATGGTAGCAGTGAACATAAACGTAAACGGAACCGGGAATGGTCCCAATAAACGAGTGTAACCGTATAAACGTAACGAGAATTTTCCATAAGTGGAGTAATAGCCTTCGCTACGGCTCAGCCAAAAATTGTTCGAAGTTTTTTTTCTTACAAATTGAGTCATTTAATAGTTTGACGATTTCTAATAGCAATCCATTCACACTTTCAATTCCAACTTTTCTTAAGATCACTACATATCTGACACAATTTGAAACCTCGAATAGCCCGAGATATTTAATGCCACGACCCGCAACTCGGAAATTTCGGAAAATTGGAAAAATTAGTTCGGCGTAAAGTCACCCTTTCCCACCCTCCCACTTCACCGTTCATTTGGCCTTTACCTGTTTTTTCTTTTAAAATTTCAGGTTTCTGTGGCGGAGTACGAAGCGCTTATAAGAAAAGCTATGGCCAAGGGTGGTAGTGTCGTAGTCATCGAGGAAGGTGGAGAGAGCGTAGGCCCCAACATAATTGGTGCTGGAATGTACATGGTAACCAGCAAGAACGATGAAAACGTCTTCAAGGTGTGTGTCGGTTGATTAAGGTAGTGTAAAGAATCGGAGTCATCAAGGAAAAGGGCGTACCAGTAGGTTATTGGGGGGGGGGGGGCTTTTTGTTGAATGTGTCGTGGTTATTTCATCACTATTCGGGGAATTTCGTGAATTTGCCAATTTCAATTTTAAATGTACGAACACCCGGCTTTCAAAATGATCAAGCCGTTGGCTAATAAATGCAAAGTTTGGTGTTTGGCGTCCTGTTACACAAGGTTCGATCCACAGCGGTCCAGCTAGACAATGTTCGATGTGCAGCGGCCCGGTTTAAAAAAAAAAAGCAGTTTAAAAACAGTAATGTTTAAGGTTTCAAAAATATTTCACTAGCTTTTAAATAGGCTGGTTCTGTTTTTCTCAGTTAGTCAAATATTCATACTCTTCAGCATTTTTTCTTAGCTAGCTTTCCGGGTGGGAAGATCTGTAGTCAATAATATAGCAAAGGACTATAGTTAAAATACAGTTAGAAGGTTTCTATAGCTTTACTAAAGTTTAAAAGTCGAACGAATTCGCTTGTAGTGATGGGGACCCAGTCCTAAAATCCCATGGTGCTTTCCA
>NW_026267319.1:192996-198057 GCF_000697945.3 Frankliniella occidentalis | reverse complement strand
CCCCCCCGCCCCGTGCGTGTGGCAAAGAAACGGGTTCGTTTAAAAAGGACAGGGGACTTCGTTGAACGGTCGGGGGTGAAATCGGACTTTGTTGAACAGTCGCTGCGAGATCGCATTTTATTGAACTGTCGCGGAGAGGTCGTACTTTGTTCTTAGGACCCATAGAAGATAGAACGCAGTGTGCAGGGTGATTATCAGACAGCAAGTCACTTGTGTCCTTCTTTCACCTTACACCCAGCATTTGTCTTGCTCTAGGGAGATGGTCGAGCCTTTCGCATGCTTCTGGACCTAATAGACACCTTGAAGTCTCAACCAGAGGCTGATCCCCTCACCCGATCAGTAACCAGCCCTGTGTCGCAGTACATGACCGGCTGCGGAATGTGGGTTCGACGAGACAGACGCCGACGAGGCATCGGCGAAGCCATCATTCGTGGGGTACTCGCAAAGTGTCAGGCCACTGGCGTCCCAAACTTCACAGCCTTCTACTCGGGCATAGGCAGTCAACGTGCGGCAGTCAAAGCCGGTCTCAAGGTATGTTCCGTTACTGTCCAGGGAGCGGAAGCGGACAGCTAGGCAACCCCTGGACATCTATGTGTAGCAGTGTGGCCTAGCGAACCACCACAGGCGTGGTGGTTTTTACAGTAGTCGCGCATCCTCTACCTTGCGTTCTTCATGTTTTTAGCCCGCCCTTCTGAATTTAAAAAAGCATTAAAGCGGGCTTATGCAACCGCTCTCGTGTCCGTCCGTCCGTCTGTCCGTCGTCCGTGTAAGAGGAAGGAGGTGAGCTAGAGGTCTGCAAATTTCAGGGTATCTTAGGGGTCACTCCTGGACAACGAAACGCCTGATTCAAATCCTGGCAACCAAACCTAAGGGGGTGAAAGGGGCTAACAAAGAAATAGGGGTTGGTCTAAAAAGTACAAAATCATTTTTTTTTATGGTCCGTGAAAGAGAAACACGTTAAAGTAGAAGCCTTCGGACTAAAATTTTGTCCGTTTGCCTCTATCTTGCACCGTTTGGGCGCTAAAAAGGTTTTTTCGGCGAAAATACGGTGAAAATGACCACGTTGCACATGAAGACGTACAAGGAGGCGTCCAATCGTAAAATATCAGAAGAAGTACCCCCCAAACAGCACATTCTGAGTCAGGATAAAACCTCCGATTTGCCGTATCTCTAATTGTTTAGGAGTTAGAGGTAGATATATTGAAAACAATTGCAAAAAGTCGAGTTTAAAGACTGTTTGACAAACAATAATATACAATCTGCGCGTGTTCTTTTTTGAAATCTTAAGCAAAGCAGAAGGGTGGGGTGTAGTCACGGTGTTGTCCCGTTACAGTCTTTTGTCATGTCCAAGGAGCAAATTTCTAGGGCCGCAGGCCCCCCACCGGACGCGTTAGTTCACTCAAATATGCAAAGTGATTTACCGGTCACATTATTTATTTGATTATGCACTTCGGTCAATCGCGAGACTGTGATGGTCGGGCCGAAGGCCCGATCATCGCCGCTGGCAGGCCAAGCAGGCCCGGCCCCTGCCGAACGGAGTTGCCGGCGCAGCGAAGTAGAGCTGACAACTCCGTTTGGTAGAAGGGCGGGCCTGCTTGTTAGTTGGGGTATATATAGTACGACCCTCTTCCGCAAAGGAGAAATGTCGAAAATCGCGAATCTTTTCCGTAGAGCGCATGGTGACTCCGCCGCGACATTTAAGTCCCATGACCACATGGATTGTTGAACGCAAGATTTTATTAGCCAACCCAGAAGCGGGGTCATAGATTTATGCCTACCGTGCCCAGGACGATTCTGTTTTGTGCGTGAAGAGCTGGGAGAAGCGCTAGAGAACGAATGGCGTCTTGGTGCAATCAAACGGAGCTGCCGGGAAGAGAGTATAGTGTAATCGCTGTGACCTTTTGACGTCTTGTTTACTTCCAGCACTACAATGTACCCGTACCCCATCATCTTAAGACTACTTAGTCAAAAGCGTGCGTGACCGGGCAAACCGACAGAACTGTGAGGTTAGACCGTCCACCGCTTTGCATTTTTTTTTTTTCAATTGTGGCTCTCTGGGTCTTTATCGATTCTGTTTCGAAAAATAACCCTCTTGAAGTTAGGACATTTTTTTCAATTACCTAAAGTTCTTCAAATGCTTATAAAATCGTCCCCAAGCACTCAATTTCGACGGGACAGGTTTCTTTTGATTCAGAAAACATCGAGGAGCAAGAAAAAGGCCCCCTGAGTCCTCTGGGGTGTGTTGCCTGTCCTCCAGGGGGCCTAACATGGGCCAATTCAGTCAAAGACGGCACTTTTTTCGACGTTTTCCAGCCACTTGCATGGATTTAGTCGTCATCCGAGGACGTTTTAGTGGTTTAATAAGTTGGTATGATGTGTCTCTATGCAGGAATACCGGTGACCGATTTTTGTCGAAAGAGGTTGCCTACTTTTCAGGGGAACTTGTGTTTTTCGAACTGACCGACATTGCGAATACATGGTCAAAACCGAGCCATAACGCTCTATTTCGATAAACGGTGTACGTTTATGGTCGATTGAGCTCTGAACACTCCTTTCCGTAGATCCACCAGATTGCCTACTCTCCGGGGGTAGGTAGACGGTAGGAATAAACCATAATTTATCGGGTTTTGGTCAATTCTAGTCAATTGTTGATTTGGTCAAAATATTCTAGGTAACAAATAAAGTTGCTCAGAGGGGAGTGGCTTTGACCAAATTAATGTTGGGCCGCGTAAAAAATTAAGATTATTTTCAGAATCTGCTTTTAGTTACACATAGAGGTAGGAAGCTCCACAAATTCTTATTAAAAAAAAATTGAACGTGTATATGTACTAAATTAGAGCAATAACTTTCTTAATTCTAGAAATCTCTCTTTTCTTCCTTCATATTTTGAGTCTAGTCAGTTCGATGGCTCCCTGCAAAAGTATACGTTCTGTATGGTACGCGTCTAAACCATACGATCTATACGGTACGTCTCTAAAACATACTATTCGTTTTCGGCGGCTTTCCCTTGCACATTTTCGGCAGCCGTTTGGGAATAGAAGTAAGTTTTTAAACATGCATTTTTCTCGGTCTCACACGGAAAAAAATGGTTGGTTGTGGCAACCGAAAGTCGATCGCCACGACCATTTCTCTCGATAGATACCAGCAGTATCGACTTTCTGATTGTGACAACCAAGCGGCATAGCTGCAGCAGGTTAGTTGCGATAACCAACGGTTTGATCGTGGCGATCAGAACTGCTAATAGCAGGAATCGCACTTTACTTGGTTGCAGGGAGTAGGTCTGTTTTACACCTCGTGGCTGCAGCTAAAAAGTTGATCGCCGTGATCGATTTGTCGTCTTGAAGGACATACTAAACGGGCGTCAATTGTTTTGCCTGATTTTTGACTACATTCAATATTGAAGATTGAGATCAAGATCCTGCGATCCACTGAGGTCCGGCAGATATCAAAAATCGACAAGTCTCGACAATCGTTCCCAAACGATTATTTGTCAGACTCTTTTTCAGAGTACCGTGGAGATGTCACTCGGGACACCCACCAATGGAGGCGACCGAAGGCCTCACCGCGAGGTAACAGAAATATAAGCGTACCTTTGCAAATAATTAACTAATGGTTTTCAATAATCGAAATATTATTTCAAATGGTTGTTATCTTGCCGTAGGAAGGAGTTATTCACGTAAAATGGTCGCGGGTGAAATGAAATTAAGGAAATAATCATTCCGGGTTGCGAAAGGAGTGCCACGCTGCACGTGATTCTGATTTCTACCGCTAGGTGGCGACAATGAATAGTGGGCAACCCCTTTTCTCTCGCACGTCCCTGTAGTGAACGTCGACCTCGGTAAAGGGCGCCGGGTAGTTACCACGAGCAAGCCACTTGCATGGGCACAGTCAAGCCAGAATGTAGGGTGGAGTTGGATTGTAGCGACCAAGCAGACCCTACGAAGCGAGTTGTAACACGAGAGGGAACCCAGCCGGCTGCCACAACCAAGCAGTTCGATGTCTACAACCAATTCAGTCTCAACCAGGACAATCTGGTCACCACGACCAACCCTTTTTTTGCCGTGCAGGTGAAAGTTCAATCTTCCATCTTTGTATTCCGCCCATCAAAACGATAAATTCAAGTTTGCAAATCAAGTAATTTGGCTAACGGAGATATGGTTGCAAAAAATGGTATAAACGGATAGTTTGTTTTAGAAGACACGTATCGTACAGAAGGAACGTTTTAGACGCGTACCGTACAGAACGTATGCTTTAGCAGGGAGCCATCGAGTTGGAATCTGACTGAAAAGTGACGAAACCCGATAAATTATGGTTTATCCCCACCGTCTACCTACCCCTGGAGGCTAAGCAATCGGTAGATCTGCGGAAAGGGGTGTTAGGAGCTCTCACTCGACCATTAAAGTACACCGTTTTTCTAAATAGAGCGGTATGGCCCGGTTTTGACCATATTTTCGCAATATAGGTCAGTTCGAAAAATACAAGTTCCATAAAAAATAGGCAACCTCTTTCGACATAAATCGGGTACCGATATTCCTGTATAGAGACACATCATACCAACTTAATAAACCACTAAAACGTCCTCAGATGACGACACAATACATGCAAGTGGCCAGAAAACGTAAAAAAAAAGTGCACTTTTGACTGAATTGGCCCATTTCAGGCCCCCTGGCGGACAGACAACACACCCCAGAGGGCTCAGCAGGGGGCCTTTTTCTTGTTCCTTGGTGTTGACTGAATCAAAAGAGACCAGTCTTGTCGAAATTGAGCGCTTAGAGCCGATTTTATAAAGATTTAAAGAACTTTAGGTAATTGAAAAAAAATTCTTCGAGAGGGCGGCGCACTGCCTAATTTTTCAAAACTCAAAAATAGCCGAGACACATACCTCCTATTTTTCAAAAAAGAATCGATAAAAACCCCGAGCGCTAAAATTCAAAATAAAAAACAAAACAAAAAAAACAAGCAGGCCCGCCCTTCCGCCAAACGAAGTTGCCAGCTTCGCTTCGCTGCGCCGGCAACTCCGTTCGGCAGGGGCCGGGCCTGCTTGGCCTGCCGGCGGCGATG
>NW_026267319.1:180279-183506 GCF_000697945.3 Frankliniella occidentalis | reverse complement strand
TGATAAACGTAGACCATGAACACACAGACCATGAGGAAAACATCCCATGTCCATTACTAATACAGTTGGCCATTGATTCGTTCTATCATGGTCTTTGTGTCCATTGATAACAGTATCATGTCTAAACGTGTGTTCATGGACGTTCTACATGACAATGGTAATAGTAACCATGGACACATTCATGGACTTAATTGTGACCATGAAAGCCAATTCTCATGGTCATCCCTTGCCATGGAGCACATTGGCCATGGCCATGCAATCCATCCACTATATACTCATGGTCAACTTTTGTTTTCATGGTTTACTGGTTCCATAAATCTATGGTCAGAAAAATCCATGGTTAAATTTATGTCCATGGCTCATGGACAGCCCCATGGTTTTTTTACCCAGGGTAGGGAGCGCTTCGCACAGAACACTGCTCGTCGCGTCACATCGAGCCATAATTTCTTAGCTCCGGAGTAGTGGGCAGGTGTTTGCTCGGAAGGTTCTGTGAGGCTGCCATTCACCCGAGTGGTTCCGGGTGACGTTTGTGTTGTTGTCAAAGATATGTATTATCTTTCCCCATTTAGGTTTTTGAAAATTTCGGTCAGGGGCGTAACTAATGGTGGTGTCGACTACTGGGCCAGAAAAAGACATCTGTTCCAGTAGTCGACACTTACTTTATTTTGAGGGTGTGCTACCTTCATACGGGCTTATTCCGACAACTAGGGCCCTTTGACAACGTGAAATGTTGTTGGGATCGTGTGTCCTCAATTTTCTAGTTCGTAATACATCATGATGACATTAGTAAAGCACCAGGTGTCAATACTGTGCCGAATGATAGAGTTTGCTTTCAGTGCCCCATTTGTGTAAAGCATTTCTCTGCGAACGCGTGCCCTGGTTGCCTGAGAAAAGTGTCAGCAGACACAAGGGTCGAGGGGGGAGGGGGGGTTGGAACCCCAATTGCACCGCCGTAGTCGCGCCAGTCCGGGCGGCTGGCCGCTAGGGTGGTGTGCAAAACTGGGATTGAACAAGTATACCTGGAATAAAGTACTTCAAGATATCCCAAGCTTGCGGCACAGTCCATTCTGACTCATTGTCTGACCTTCAACCCCTCTCTAAGGGTTCGAAGTTGGGTCATTGGTTTGGTCATTGAGGGAAATTGACACTTTTTACCCCCCCTGGGCCGCCGTGGGCATAATCCCGGGAGCGGCTATATGCGGTTCGGTGTGGAATTTATATAGGGATATAACTCAGGTGTCGATACGCTGTGCGATAACATCTTCAGCTTGCCCACAAGACATTTTAGGTAACAAACTAAGGTTTAATTACCAAGCTATTGCCAGCACTTTCCGGTTTTCGTGTGTCACATCGTGTCGTCCTATACATTATTAGTTGCGCTTTGACGCGACAGAACTGTTTCATTTTAGACTAATTGCGCTAAGAAGAAAATTATTTTCCGATATGTAGCCAAAAAACGACGTTCTGTAGAACTAGAAAAAAATGTTTTTCACCATATTTCAAAAAAGGTCGCCTGAAGGCCGGAGAAGGTGAACAGCACCTCGCAAAGAGGGCCAAGAAGGACACCCTGATGGCCAAAAAGGCGACCGAGAGGCAGGGGAAGGCTAGCCAGGCTGCAGGGACCCATCAGACACGGCAATCCGGGTAAAATGACAGAGTGTCGACTACTGGGCCAGGCAGTGTCGACTACTGTGCCAATGAACATTGTTTTTTGAATTACATTTTTGTGTACAAAAATGTATTTATTTCCATTTTTGACCTATGAGGCATAAAGTTTGATCCTTCCACTACACCCCCGAAATTTTTCCTTGACGCTACCGTACACCTACGCTCTGTTGTAGGCAATTTTGAAAAGCCTTGCTCTTAAACTGTCGACTACTGGGCCCTTTACCCTATGTCAGGACAACGGGTCTTATTTATCGCAACTGACATTTTCTTCAACTCATCAGACAGTTAAGATAAAAGTACTGAAAATTTAGTTGACTGCTATGCAACGAACACGTTAGTTCTCTCAACTAATATTTAGTTGGATCAACTAAAGTAGTTTTTTCCGTGCAGCCATTCGATTCTTTGTATGTTTACCTGTGGCTTAGAAGAGCGCAATGCAACCATCAACAACATTTGGCGTGTTTTGGGCGGCAAGGCGACCCAGTCACAGTGGTACGCGGCTTTCGCAAGGCCACCGCTGGCATGGGCCAGAGAGTCACCCAAGAGACACAGGTGGAAGTAACTGACGGGGGCCACGACGATGAAGATGAGGCCGAGAGTGTCGCTACCGCGCACGGCCAGACGCACCGCACTCAGCATTGACGTGCAGCCCCCCGCCCAGAAGATGACGAGAAGAAAGCGGCGAAACACGTGGTTGAGGTCCTGGCACAATGTTTACTCAATTTACTTGTTCAGTTGACTTTGCAATGAGGCAGCGCACAGGAAAATCTGTATCAATATAGGGTTTTGATGCTTAAAATATACCTCGAACGCTCGATCAGAGCACTCTCGAATGCTGCTGACCGTTTTTACCAGATGATTCCTTAAATAGTTCAACTTTAATTTTCTTTCAATTTAATAAAGGCCACACAGAAGGCTACACAGGGTTACGGAACAGGGCTTATACGTGAATTGCAAGGGATTACACATCTATCTAATTGGATTTTTGGGGCTACAACCATTAAAATTGGATAGTTAGGTGAAACTTTCCCAAAATGGGGTTGGTTAAGGAAACAGACCTGTGAAAATCGTCTAATGCACAGGGGAGATTATTTATTATACAAAAACTACGAATCACAGAGAAACGGACAAAGGGCCTTCTAAATGAGGAAAGTTGTGCTTCAATTTGGTATGTACAGGGTGGTCCACAGACCCCTTCCTTTTCTGAAAGTATGCAGTCCCGCAACAACACGGGGCCGGGCTATAAGCGGGGTGGCTAGCTGTCTCTCACTCACACGAGCTGCACGTCACTGTTGGGGTTGGGGGGTAGGGTACTTCGGGGGTCGCTCACCCCCCGCACATAACCCTTAGCGAGACTGCGACGTACCCCCGCAAAACCGCGACTTACCCCCGCGAACCGTGACACTCCCGCAATACCGCAAGCATCCCCCGCGGGGCACGGCAGTGACTCGCTGTTACCCCCGCGACTGCCCCGCGACTACCCGCATGAATCGCGGCTATCCCCGCGACTGCCCCGCGGAGCGCGGTAGTGACCCGCGACTGCACCGGTCGCCCCCCCC
>NW_026267319.1:174487-180229 GCF_000697945.3 Frankliniella occidentalis | reverse complement strand
ACACGAGGTCGTTTGCATAAGCCCGCTGAATAGCTTTTTCAAAGCAGAAGGGCGGGCTAAAAACGGTGGACGGTCCACTGTGAGGGGAATAGTTGCATAGTGTGACGGCTTCCGCAGACGTCGTCCCTCTCTTAGGACTATACGTGGGCCGAAGGGTTTCCACCGGACGTTCTCATTAGTCAACCTTGTAAAAAGTTTAAAACGTGGCGTTTGCGCCTGCCAGCTCGGCTTTTGACTGTCTAGCTTTGATAGGATGGGGTGGTGGTAAATTGTCATGCGAAATGTACGCCAGACCTCTAAATGTTCTGTTTGAGCTTTAAGTTTCGCAAATCGGTCACTGCTGAGTAGCGAAGGATAACAGGTAGGTACAGAAGCTCGCACGGCTCTTTTCCGACATGAACAGAAAAGCCCTACTAGCGCTAACACATGACGCTCAAAATTTGCTAGAGGTCTTCCGGTCTTCCAGAAAGAACATCATTCAACAAGCAGGCCCGCCCTTCCGCCAAACGGAGTTGCCAGCTCCGCTTCGCCGGCAACATCGTTCGGCAGGGGCCGGGCCTGCTTGGCCTGCCAGCGGCGATGGTCGGGCCTCCGGCCCGACCATTTCAGTCGCCCAATTTACTGAAGAACATAACCTAATAAATCATGTAAATAATCACTTAGTATATTTGAGTAAAGCTGGCTTCCGGCGGGGGGCCTGCGGCCCAAGAGATTTGCTCCTTGGACATGACAAAAGACTGTAACGGGGCAACATCGTGACTACACCCCACCCTTCTGCTTTACTCAAGAATTAAGAAAAAAGAAACCAGTGAAGTTTTAAGATTTAATTGTGTGTCAAAAAGTCTTAAAACTTAACATTTTTGCAATTGTTTTCATTATATCCACCTCTAGGGCCGAAACAGTGAAAGATACGGCAAATCCGAGGGAAGATCCTGATTCAGAATGTCTTGTTTTGGGGGGGTACTTCCTATGACATTTTACGATTGGCCGCCTCCTTGTACGTCTTTATGGGAATCGTGGCCATTTCCGCCGTATTTTCGTCGAAAAAAGCACTCTAGCACCCAAACGGTGAAAGACTCAAACGGACAAAATTTTCGCCCAAAGGGCTCTACTTTCACGAGTTACCCCTTAGACGACCATAAAAAATATTTGTTTCCTACCTTTTGGACCAACCCCTATTTCTTAGTTACCTCACTTCACCCCCTTCACCCCGTACGTTATCCTATAGGATTTGCCATAGGCGTTTCGTTTTCAGGGAGTGAACCTTAAGATACCCTGAAATTTTCAGACCTCTAGCTCATCTCCTTTCTCTTACACGCACGACGGACGGACGAACGGACGGACACGAGAGCGGTTGCATAAGACCGCTTTAATGCTTTTTCAGAAGCAGAAGGGCGGGCCAGAAAATACACCGTTATGAAAAGAACCTTTTTTTTATGCGTGCTAAACGCCCAGACCCCCAGCGTCACGGTATATTAGCAGAAAACTTGTATTTCATTGGTCAGGGTAGGGCCTAGCAAACGTCTTGTTGCCTCTCCTTGTTATGCTCTCATGGCTAATTGGGTCTCTTGACTTCTATTCCAGGAGATAGCAAAAGTGACCTACGCCGAATACTTGGGTGAAGATGGCAAGCCCGTGTATCCTACACATGAAAAGGACTGCATTCTCCTAGGGACAGATTTTAGACAGTCAAAGTAAACAATAACATAGGAATGCTTGCACAGTACATATTCTTTGCAACGTTTCAAAAATTTTCCATCTTTGAATTGCAAGCTTCAAAGAAGAGTTTTCAACAATTCAAAGCTATTTTCTGCAAGCATTTTAAAGCGATTGAAGAGTTTCCACGCAGCGGAAGCAAGTACCCTTAACTATTTCGATGTCTTCAGAGTTTCCGATGTTGTCAGTAAATGCCTAGAAAGGTTTAAAACACGGAAAAAATAGTCCTCACAACTAATAAATTGGCTAATTTTGATAGAGCTAATCCCAAATTCGCTGTGGCAGCTAGTAGTTGGTTGCTACAGACACGTGTTAGTTGCCACAGCGAAGCTTTCGCTCCAGGAGACAATGGGTTCGTTCTGACAAACTTAATGGGTGTTTCGCTGTCAGGACGAACCGATTGTCTCCTGCAGCGACAGCTTCGCTGTGACAATTAACTCTTGTCTGTGGCAACCAACTGTTAGCTGCAACAGCGAATTTCTTGTATATTATGAAATAAGCTAAATCATTAGTGACAACTCATTCTTTTTATTCCGTGAAACATTTCCAATGGATTTACTAGGTTTAGAGGGTTTTTTTATCGCAGAATTCTGACTTTGGGTTTCATTATAAGACTTTATGTGAAAGATGTAATGTTGCCGTTCAATCGTTGAACAGAATTGTTCTAAATTATCGATCTTTTGAATGTAATATATTTGTACATGCCGAATTTTTAACTCTTAAATAAATTAAGACCTTCGTTACAAAGAAAGGAAATAAAACCGTTATTGAACCGTGCATCCCTCATCGCTTTCATGCAATTTAGTTGGCTGAGCTGCGAAGCCTGTTACGCGAGACGTGGTCTGGCGTACATCTACCTAGTTGGTTAAAGATAGAGCCAAACGGACGAAATTTTCGCCCAAAGGGTTCTACTTTCATGAGTTACCCCTTAGGAAACTGTAAAAAAAATATTTTTTTAAAACATTATTTGTGGGACCTGTGGTTTTTGATTTTTTTTAAATCCAATTTTTGAGCTAGAATGCTCTTCTTCGAACTTGATCTGTCTTTTTATGACTCAAAACGACCCTGAAAATCCCAGGTCGCTGGCTCAATTCGTTCTCGAGTTATCGTGACGACAGACCAACAGACAGACAGACGCGGAACTTTTTGATCATGACTGGAGTAATAGGCTTCGCTAATCGCTCAGCCAATAGGGTGTTCCAGGCTATCTAAAACGGAAGTGAAAAAGAACAAACTTACTGATTTATCTGTTTCCGTCCGCCTAGTATGAGAAACTACCATGGCAGTTTGGTCCAATCCTAACCTCTCAAATATGGAGGGGAGCTAGAAACTGATCTGACAGTTTCTCATACCTGAAAGACTTCGGAGGCACGTGACAAGCTCGACCAATCAGAGCCATTACGGAAACAGAGAAGTCAGTGAGTTTGTTCTTTTCCTACTTCCGTTTTAGATTGCCTGGAACACCCTATTAGGCACCACAGGGAGTTTTTGACTAAAATGAGCGAAAAAATGTACAACCCTGCATGCTTAGTCGAAGAGCCGGGAAGTTGACGGGCCGGAGGCCCGTATCTTTGTATACTATACATTTTTGCGCTACCCGACTCGGGTGTCAGCGCCGCAGGCCTAGGTAGATGTATGCCAATGCCAGGCTCGTCGCAGCGCAACAGTGTTTCGTGAGATATCGCGAAGCCTGTTACGCGAGACGTGGTCTGGCGTACATCTACCTAGTATATGTTGCTTACTAGCGTCTCTAGATGACGAATTTTGTTACCAATCCGAGTGCTCTAAACTTTTGTTCCTAAATTTCTGTTTTCGCCCTAGTGTGCGCGCCCGGCGGCCTGCTCGAGAAAATGGCACTCGTGAAACGCACAAAAACGGACAGGAAATTCTAGCAACGATCGGCCTATGGTTCCCCTTGTAAAACGCAGATCTGTTTGAGTGTGGGCGCTCGTCGATTTTTAGAGGGAGAGAACCTTGCGAACACGACTACAGTGTGAATTGCGTATTAATAACAGGCTCGCAATGCAAACCAAGACCTTCATCGAAAGACTTTTCACCGTTCAATTAAATTTTCTTGTGCTTTATTGGAGCGACGCTCAAAGCTACGGGTCACCTTTTGCGACTAATTCTAAACGACACACTACTTAAAGACAACAAGCATCACAAGGGCCAGGCAAAAAGACACTACGTTGCCGCACTTCACGCTATGCACTTTTCCTAGGGCACCTCTGGATGTGTCGTCGGGGGCACAACGTAACTTTGTGGCACCAGAATGTTCACTGGATGGAGGTCAGCCTCCGATTGTAGATAACGTTTCGAAGAAGATTTACATTATTGGACCAAAAGGACATCGTGCGCGCAAAGAAGTGCAACGTCATTCCTCCTATGAGTGGAACAGCAACTTCCTGTAGAGAAAACAATAGAAATTCTATTTAATTTAACAATTTCGTTGACACTTTTGCAAAACGGAGTTGCCAGCTCGACCTTGCTACACTACCGGCAAGTATTCGGCAGGGACTGGGGCAGGGACCGACTTGCTTGTCCTACCAGCGGCTGTTCATGTTTTAGTGTTTTTCAGCCGTTTCGGTTACAAAAAATCATCAAGTCAAGGGCATAAATAGTGTGAGATAGAGGCAAAAGGGACAAAATTTTGACCAGTAGCTTCTACTGTTACATATTACCCCTCGTCAGACGCTCCTGCAGCAAATAGTTGTGCATCCATATTTTAGGGCACAAGAGTAACTGGACCAATTTTGGAAGAGCCCCTGATGAATTCGGATCAATTAAAATTTGCACTTCTTCCGTTGGCCAAAATAAGAAATTACTTTCTGATTTTGCAACATGAATGCGCACTAATGTTTCTGCATAGTTAAAAAAACTCGTAACTTTTCAAGAGTATGCCAGTAATCTGGTACAGAAGTATTACGCTAATCTTATAGTAAAGTATTACCACTATTACCGAAACTCTGTAATTTTCCCCATAATGTGTGCTTGTTTGCAAATGGATGTAATAGTACGACATATCTTCTGAAATATTACAGAGAACATGGAGAATGACTAGTGCCTGTACAATTCACTTCCAGTTAATTTCTGTAAAAACACTGTATTGATATGTGAACCAGAAAGTAATGCTTTGTCCGAGGGGTGCCCAACTCCATAAAACTGTGTACACCGGGTTACCAAATTGTAAAGATTACCAATGATTACCAAGGATTACCAATGATTACCAATGAATACTAATGTATTATTCGCTTGTATTGTAAATCTAAACAACCTTTTTTTTCCCCAGGAAAGATGCATTTTTGTGCACATTTTACGTAATTCTTATTTTTTTATCTTGCAAGTTACAAATTTGCATTCTATGGTTGGACAAATTATATTTTTGTCCATGAGAGATGCAAATACGCCATATTAAACATTAAGCATCGACGAAAGATATCAAAAGAATTTGGAAGAATATCGTAACTCTCATGACCAAAATAGATTGCGTTCAACTATCACCAAACTTGGTTTGCAACTTCCTCTAAGGTCATTTAACATTCTCCAATATTTTCAGAAAGCTGATATTCAAATTGCTTTCTGCAAATATTAGAGAATGTTAAGAGACCTCAGAGGAAGTTGCAAACCATGTTTGGTGATACTTGAAGACTATCTTTGTTGAGAGAGTTGCGATATTCCACTAATTTTTTTGGATATCTTTAATCGAAGGGTAGGAATTAAAAATCGAAGTTTTTGCCATAGATGGTTTCGAATCAGCTTTCAATTCTCTTTCCAATTGAGTATTCAGTTTTGACCTTACTGCAAAGATTCATAGAGTTTAATTATACCCCCTCTCAAAGACGCAGTTTCTGCATCAAAATTTCAGGAATTTATATCTCTCAAACCATTTGAGCTACAGAGCCCAGATTTGGAGTGGGATCTTACTTCACAAATACCCTTCATTTGTGAGACAAAAACCAAAGTGTGCTTCTAGATTTGAAATCTTGGGTCGATTAGGTAATCATGACTATCTAAGTACCCCCCCCC
>NW_026267319.1:161771-163862 GCF_000697945.3 Frankliniella occidentalis | reverse complement strand
CCCCCCCTTTCCGTCCATTTTCCCCTGTAACTTCGGGCTGTCAGACTGGTACACACTTGTATCTAACACAAAACCCTTCTTCCGAACGATCCTAGCCAGACACAAACTTCCTTGTGTGTTCTTCCATGTACACTCAAGGAGGAGGGTACTATGTACACACTTGGGTTTACAGTGCAGAACAACCATCCCCCGATGGTATTTACATACTTTGCTCAACGATGTCAGCTGACTGTGCAACTTGCAGAGCTGCCGGACTTCTGATACGTCACACCTGGAGTCGACTTCAAGCAAAAGTTCGTGCAGCAGACGGAAAGCGGCGGTCAATGCAGTCACACCTGCGGCGTGGCACATCTGCAGCACGCACACGCACACCGTACTAGGCAAAAACGCGTATGCCTGCAGCGCGTACTTGGCTGCAAACAGCCAACTGGAATAAAGTATCAAACTGTTAAAAAAAGTTGTTGGCTGAGCGATTATCGAAGCCCATTACTCCACTGACCGAAAAAGTTTCATTCTGTTTGTTTGTGTGTTTGTGTGTTTGTCTGTCTGTCCGCACGATAACTCCAGAAGGAATTGAGATAGCGATCTGGGAATTTCAGGGTCGTTTTGTATCATAAAAAGACAGATCAAGTTCGAAGATGAGCATTCTAGCTCAAAAATCGGCTTTTAAAAAAATAGAAAACTTCAGGTCGCAAAATGTATTGTTATCAAATATATTTTTGCCCTGTGGGCGAAAATTTTGTCCGTTTGGCTCTATCTTGTACCGTTTAGGTGCTAGGGGGCATTTCTTGACAAAAATGAGGTGAAAATGATCAAATGGTGGTAACAGGGCAACTCATCCCGGCCGTTTTCGTACCTACGACTACTCGCACCCGGTCATTTCGTCCTTAAGAAGTTAGGAACAGTGATTATTTGTACCCAGACACGTCGCACCTAAAGACTCGATATTTTTGTCAATCACATGTATGTGTTGATGTAGAATTCAGTAAAATCCACGCAGCTTCTTGTACAGAAGTTTCCTTTGCTCAAAGAGAACTTGAAACAAAACATTTTCAACAAAGTTTTGTCATCAACTTCTTTACCCTCGCGAAGTTTTTCTATTATTTCGTTGTATACATGACAATGACTGACTAGCTACTGTCTTAGTCAATAATAAGAAGCGCGACATTTAACCGAACTTAAATTATCTTAGATAAATTGACAGTCATTGTTAAATCCAAAAGCATTAAATTTCATTAAAGTAGAAAATCTATCCGCTAACAATTGTTTTAAAAATATATTTAAAAATCAAGAGTCGATCTTGAAAGCAGATGATACAAATTTATGAATATGGCTATGTTCTTATTTTTTCTCATTAGCTGCAATCTGTTTGGTTGCTTGCAATCTTACAATTCGGTGGCCTTGTGGCGTAGAGGAGGACATATACGGGGAGGGGCAGGCAGGACGGCTGGCGGCGGGGGCCCAGTATTGTTAGGCAGGGTAAGGAAGGGGCCTGACGCGACTCTCAGCCAGCCGGACACCATTCCCCTAGCGCACAAATATGTGATTTCTGATTTTGCTCTTAGTTCTCTTCCCTCCTTACCGAGAGTTAAAACTAGGTGACACCTTAAAGTTACTTATGGAATCTTTATATTTAGTGAAAGTATAAAAGGTATCTGCTAACAAAAAATCAGAACGTCGATACCCTGCGGTAAGGTTGGGGCTTTAAAATCGGAACACCGATTGTTAGCTAGTGCGGGTGAATACATGGGTTCGGAATTTCCCATGGTGAATTGACTGGGTTCAAATTTTCTGAGGGTGAATGGACGCGGGTACGCATTTAAATGGGGTGAGTTGGCGTGTAATCGTCTCATCGAGCGCCCATTTCTTAGCTCCGGCATTAGGGGACAGACTTTCGTTCCGAAAGTTGTGTGGAGCCGCCAATTGCTCGAGCGACTCCGCACAAAGTCTGTGTTGTTGATACGAGTACATATCATATGTTTCCATCGTGCTTTTCGAAGAAAGCGACGAAACACGTGGTTGAGGTCCTGGCACAATGTTTACTCAATTTACTTGTTCAGTTGACTTTGCAATGAGGCAGCGCACAGGAAA
>NW_026267319.1:161401-161721 GCF_000697945.3 Frankliniella occidentalis | reverse complement strand
CTATTTCCACGCGTTAGTCCACGTGGCTAATACATTTTCTCGGGCTGCCAAGATCGTTAGGTATTGTAAACAACCCTTATTAGTCCAAGTAACCATCAAAAATAGGTTGTGTCAACCAAGGGTTTGCTAACTCAACCATTACATTTTTTTGGAGACCCGTGAGATGCGTTGACTAACACGTGCCATTTACGTAGACGAATAAAGATTCGTTCGGGCAGCTTAGTGTCATTAGCTGGGGTAAGGGGCCCAGTAGTCGACAGTACACCAGTAGTCGACACTTTCAACTTTGCGATCGAATTCCCGCGAAGTAGTTAACGTTA
>NW_026267319.1:153505-154306 GCF_000697945.3 Frankliniella occidentalis | reverse complement strand
GTCATGAACGGTGGTAGCGACTACTGCGCCAGAAAAAAAAATCGATGCCAGAAGTCGCCACTCCCTCTGCTTCGAGCTGTTATCATTTCATGTTGTGCTTGTGATATATGAATAAGAAGTACAGTCAGTGGCCCATATTTCGGACGAAATTCGTCGTATTTTCTTGATAACTCCCAACTTATTAGAGGTACGAAATTCGGCGCGGGGGTAGTGCAAAGTTTCATACCTGAATTTGTTTGCCTGCAAGAGCCCGAAATGTTCTGTCCGAAACAGGGGCGGATCTGGCTCGCAGTTCAAGGGGGGGCAAAACTTGCGGGTTGCCTACTTCCAGGGGCACTTTTATGTGACCAAAAAAATACTTATTTCCCTAATTTTTATGATTTAAGGTCTGAAAATATTTTTGGGCGCACAGTAAAATGTCCCTTTTGATATTTATTTTAAAAGTTCAAGTACCGTCGTGTATGCTAGAAGTTACAGAGCAGCGGGAGAGGGACTTGCGAGCGGAGCGAGCGAAAATTTTTGTATTTGTGCTCCTTTGGGTGGCAAATTTGAACGCTCAAGTTTCGTATGAAATGCTTCAAACGAGTGCGAAAAAGATCTCCGTAATTGTGCAAAGAGGAGCTGTAAGGCCGCGAGCGAAGCGAGCGAAAAAAAAATTGAGATAATAGGTGATGTATAATTCCTTAAAAACCGCGAGCGAAGCGAGCGAAATTTTTCTTACGGTACGCGGTCAGCTCAAAATATAGACGTTTAAATTTTGTTTCTATTGCCAATTCAAAGTAATGAAAAATAATTGCTTTG
>NW_026267319.1:148111-152099 GCF_000697945.3 Frankliniella occidentalis | reverse complement strand
TTTAAGAGGCGTTTTCAACAATGCTTGCATCTAAAATTCTTAAAAAAGCGCAAAAGTTTTAAAAAGACTTAAAATTATGCTATATCTCAAAAATTATAAGAGATAGAGGGAAACCGACGAAATTTCGGCCCGCAGGGTCGTCAAATGACGTGATTACTTATAGATAAGACTTTGATTGGTACCTTATGAAGGAACGGAAGGCCGATTCAAAAGTGTCCGAAATTGGGGCCTTTTCGTATTTTGTCCACAGAAACCAAACGACGGTCCGTATCACCAATCAGAAAAATGGAGTAAGCTCAGAAATAGTGCTAGTATACTATATCCAAAAACTAGACTCCTATCTTACACGGCACCTCAGTGCTGACCGGGAGAAGTTGAACAGAGATTTTTGTCGCACATATTTCACGAGCGGTTTTTGAACTTTAAACGCGTGCCGTTCAATGGGGAGAAGTCGGATTGGGACCGCACCAGTCGTATGTTAAAAAGGACTTTTTCAACTTTCATTTGACGTCCCGGAAATTGAAATTGGTGAAAAACTATCGGATTTACGGTCGCCTAAAGCCAAAGACTCAATTTTGTCCGAAATTAGGGCTCATGTCCGAAATATGGGCCACTGACTGTATCGACTGTTCCTCAGTCAAAGTGATGAAATATTTACAGAATACCATGAAAGGCAAAGAAGCCGGCAGGCCTGGCCCTAGCCGAACGGAGTTGCCTCGAGGGGGAAATCATTTGCGAAATAACTCGTACACCTTCCCCCGAAATAGTCCGAAATAAAGGCGAAATAGCGAAATAGAGTGAAATAGACCCGAAATAGGAGAGGTGGTCGCTAGCGGGCAAGGGCCCCAGGTAGAAGGGTCAGGACTGTCGCTAGCGGGCATCGGAGGGAAAAGAGGGGATTGTTCGGGAGAAAAGGGAAATTGTCGCTAGCGGGCAGCGCGACGGGTTGCCTACCTCCACGGCGTTGGGGCCGTAGTGTATTACGGCCCACCCAGCTGAAAATCCCGCCGGAAATTTGGCACTTTCCGGTGGAAATTCGCGATTTTCTACGGGTTTTTCCATTTTTCCGCCGGAAATGACGATCCCACAGAAATTCTCGACGTTACCTGGATAATATTCGTTTTCCTCGGATTTTTTTAATCCCATGGAAAATTCTAGTTGCCCTCGGAATAACTTTCCGCGGATATTCACTTTCCGGGGATTCGTAATGTTACACGGAACACATGTTCCAAGGAGATTGCTTCCATGGAGGAAACGCATTCCACTGAGTGGTGGCAATTTCCACGCAACGTCTAAGTTTCATGGAAATTCCGTGGAAATGCAGGAAATTCCTTGGAAACCCCATCCTTGTACGCAAAGCACTGTTGGGCGGAAACCATCTCAACTTCCATGGAAATTCATAACTTCACTGTTTCAAATGCACATGCTTGGAGAAAAGAATCATCGCTTTCTCATATCAAACTAGACTATTGAACTAATCAAAAAAGTAAATGAGGGAAATGAATTAAAAATTGGGAAATTAGGAAGTTGGGATAAAAAACCGAGACTGTTGCTTTAAAGGTTATGTGATTACGTTATTAGAAACGAGTCCTCGTAATTAGATCTGTCGTCGTTCCAGATTATTTTTTTCCTACAGAATGTCTAACTTTTACTTACATAGTCGGAACATAGTGCACATGCCAAAGATCGACATTTCTTTACGTCTGGCCCCCCGAACCAGATGATTTTACTAGCGAAACAAAGACTGTCACTTCGCCTGAGCTGGTGGTGGCGGTGAGCCGACCTACCTAACCTGTAACAGAGCCCTCCCGCTCGTTGCTGCTGCCGCTGGCCGACGCGCGCAACTCGTGGAATAAAGTTTCGTTATATTCGTTTGTATATTCTTGTGAGGACTGCCCATGAGGATTGAGGATATCGATGGTTTCTTTGATATCGTCGGCATTAATCTACCCAGTAAGTAAAAGTCGGAGCACGGTTTTGAAAAGCAGAATAAACAGATTTTCGCAGAGACCCGTAGCACTTAACCTCAAACATAACCTTAGCATGCTACCGCGGTACGGTATTTTGTTTCAAAATTATTGATTCTTTATGTTCTTTGGTCTTTGGTCGAATGTAAGCTACCAATAATGTGCTGTGTTCATTGATCTGGATCTCCGTGCAATCACAAGCAAAAAAATAATCATGTGTCGCCAAAACCTAAGTGCGATATGCTATTTCCATGGAAGAAATTTCCAGGGACCATGCCATATTATTTCCATGGAATCCATTTCCATCGAACAATGCTTTCCCGTGGAATCACTGTTCCAGGGAAAATTTTACATGGATGTAACCAAATTACTCAAGGGATTTGAACTCCATGGAATAATTTCTGGCGGAATTTTCAGCTGGGCAGGGCTGTATCAGGTGCGTGAGACGGCGTATGGTCGTTTGCGGCACTAAGCCCCCAGGTCAGAAGGGTCGGTGTCGATTGTGGCAAGGCCAAGGCGCGGATTGTCGTTTGCGGGGCGAGCGGGGAAAGCCGAGAGAAGAAAGAGACATTTCCCTCCGCAACGAAACGACACGTGTCGGCTAGGTCTCGGACAACTTCAGGTCCTCATGCCAAAGCGTTGCACGGAGCGATAGCGGAGTGCAACGCTTCACTGATAAGTATATTTGCTTATTCCCTGTATTGAATTAGGTTCGTTAGTTTAGGTTTGCTTCCTCTTATTTAAAAGCAAAGCTCGGAAGCTGCACGCCGAGGCCGTGAGCCTGTCTGCGTCCGTAAACGATAGGTGTGAGTGAGCGGAACCCGCACCACAAGTCGCCCGGCTCGCTGCGGCCCCAACGCCGTGGAGGTAGGCAACCCGTCGCGCTGCCCGCTAGCGACAATTTCCCTTTTCTCCCGCACAATCCCCTCTTTTCCCTCCGATGCCCGCTAGCGACAATCCTGACCCTTCTACCTGGGGCCCTTGCCCGCTAGCGACATACGCCCCGAAATAGTCGGTGAAATGGTCACGAAATACCCCTAAAATACTCCGAAATACCGCGAAATACCCTGAAATAATCCGAAATAGGCGAGAACTAACCGAAAATGCAGGAGAAATACCACGAAATAACCCGTACGCCACGAACCGAAGTGATTTTCCCCTCGAGTTGCCTGTGAAACGAAGTGAAACTAGCTACTTCGTTTGGCGGAAGGGTGGGCCTGCTTGTTCATAGAACTATACTATTGTGTCAAGCGGTCTAGGCACTAAAACAAATACGCAAAAGTGGATTGGAAACTGAACATGTTACGATTTCCGAGGTTAGCAGTACGCAGACCGCACCGATTTAGTGGTTTCCGATCTCGATTTGAGTTACCAGGGGTTGCCTTTCACGATCAAAGCGATGATTGAATATACGCAGTGAGCTTACATTCTGCCGTCAGCCGGAGGCCAGAATTGGAAGAAAGAATCATAGGTGAGGAGAGGCACGCCAAGTAGAGCCACCACTTCTGCAAAGCAAAGCCCCACGGTGAGGAGGAAGAGCAGTCGGCCTACCGACAAGGCGCTGGAGACGGTAGCTTGGTGGTGCGGCTTTCCTGTAGCCTCCAGCATGACTGTGCACGAAAAAAGCGAGACCAGTGAAACAGCAGTCACATTACTCTGAGGGGATCACGCACCAGAAAGTGATATTTTCTCACTTTGAAACGATTGCGTACTAAATGCTCTGCAACGTTAAGAACAATTTTCGGTCTTTCTATTGCAAAGAAATTATTTGTATAATTGAAAAGCAATTGTTGGCAAGGCTAGGAAAGTTCTTACGAACAATTGGTTTGCAGTACGATCTCTTTGTTCGTAAGCAATTTATTGTTCTTGAAACGGTGATTATTTGTTTTTGAAAGATGACTATGAATGATATCACTGTAAACTGGTTGGCGTATTATTATGACTTTTTACTGAAGCGGTTTTAATAGGGTATCCCGCTACAACACAATCGGAGCCTAAAGAAGAAAAGAAAAGCATGACTA
>NW_026267319.1:141560-148061 GCF_000697945.3 Frankliniella occidentalis | reverse complement strand
AAGGCACCAGTCGAAGCAGGGATCAGCGCTCGGGCACCTTTGGAGGCACCAAACAGGGGTACCGGCGGGACCTCCAAAGGTTCCAGTGCACAAAAAGACCTTTAAAGGTCCCAGAGCAGACGTTTTTCACCTCCAGAGGTCCCAAATTGGGAACTATAAAGGCACCACTAGTAAAGGGTCCGCGCGCAGCACCATTTAAGCCATAACAGTGTGGTACCTGGATTGAAACTATGTTGTCGGGTGGTAGCATGAATGTGTACACCGCAGATACATGGCAGAAAGTTCGGTTGACACCAGAAAGCTTGGTGGCTGTAACATTTCTAGAAATTCACTTCATTTCGCTCTCTTTTTTGCGTACACTCAACAAAGGGGCGGCACAATGGGAGCCTAAAGAAGAAAAGAAAAGCATGACTACCCCCCCCCCCCCCCCAACCCTGCTTTCTTGATTCAAGTGCAAGCTGACAATAGATGGAATTCACCATTGAAACACTGAAACAAGGCAGTTTTGTTTTTTGCATATGATTTTTCCCTTATTTGAAATAAGATATCTAGCTCGGATATCAGCTTGTTTCAAGTGAGCACTTGAAACAAGGGAAAATTTACTTGTAACAAGAAACGATTTTTCTGGGTGTACAAATCATTTTTTCTGTAGCTTGATGAAAGCTTGAAGACTCGTACCCGGGGACAATGGGACGGGTAACACATTTCGTGGAAATCTGGTATGTGGTACGCCACGTATCAACGTATGTGCAAGGTCTTAGACCAGGAGCGAAAACAAACCATCCGTCCCAAAGTGACAACTAGGCGCTTTTCTTTACCTAGAACAGGCACAGCCTTCTCGACGAGACGCGGAAAGTCAACGATGAAGGGCACCATTAACTGGTTCATCATCCCGAGTGCAACTATAGCAATCTCGTCAGCTAACGCAAAGAGCGCCAATCCAGCAGTGTCCGACCGGTCGTGAACGAAAATCGTTACAAAGCCCAGCGCGACCTGAAAAAGAGCAAATTAAAAGCATCACAAGATCTCAAGATAGCTAGTCGATTTACACTTCCAAGTTGCAACGAATGTCTGTGTGCATGTACATAACGTGTCAAAACTTATGTTGCTTATTGGGTGGTCCGGGGCTACGCTAGACCGGAAGAAGAAGAACAAAAATCAGCGGGCGCGGGGAGTAACGGGACAGGGTAGGGGCAGTACCCCGCTCCTCCCCGCACCCGACCGGCCCGACGATTTTCGTTTTTCTCCTTCCGGTCTAGTCGAGCCCCGGAGTATCCTATAGGTACATGTCAAAAAAGTACGCACATTTCAGTCTACATGGTATTGCTGCCCCTAACACCATGAATCTGCTGACTTTCTATTTGAATAGACCCTATAGGGTATTCCAATGGGGCGCGGAGCGGAAGCAAGAAGAACAACAAGCAGGCTCGCCCTTCCGCCAAACGAAGTTGCCAGCTCCGCTTCGCTCCACCGGAAACTCCGTTCGGCAGGGGCTCTACTTTGATGAATAAGCCCCTAGGGATAGGGAACCATACAAAAAAAATATTTTCAAAAAACCTAATTTTTGGGACCCGTTGTCTTTGTTTTTTTAACAAGCAGGCCCGCCCTTCCGCCAAACGAAGTTGCCAGCTTCGCTTCGCTGCGCCGGCAGCTCCGTTCGGCAGGGGCCGGGCCTGCTTGGCCCGCCGGCGCCGGTGGTTCTGTCACGCGATTTGCTGTAGAACATAATCAAATGATGTAACGGGCCTTCGGCCCGCAAAGCCCGTCGTCCTTAAAATTTGCCCCGTAGACACGAGAAAGGGATGTGACGGTGAAACACCGCGACCACAACCCACCCTTCTGCTTAGAGGGCTCTACTTTCACGAGTTACCCCTTAGGAGCTCATTAAAAAAAATATTTTTTTTAACTTTTTTGGCCTTCCCTGTTTTCTTTGATACCCCCTTTCAGCCCCTTAGGGTCGATTGCTAGGATTTGCCGTAGGCGTTTCGTTTTCTAGGAGTGAACCTTAAGATACCCTGAAAATTTGAAGTCTCTAGCACATCTCCTTCTAGTGGAACAGACAGACAGACAGACACACACACAGACACGAGGTCGTTTGCATAAGCCCGCTGGATAGCTTTTTCAAAGCAGAATGGCGGGCTAAAAACCCAACTTTTGAGCTAGAATCGACTAGAATGCTCATCTTCGAACTTGGCCTGTCTTCAGATGGTACAAAACGACCCTGAAAATCCCAGGTCGCTCGCTCAATAGACCTTTTCGCCAACAACGCGGCAACGCCGCAAGTAGAATTTTATACTTGAGATAAACCGTATTTTGAGTGTCTGTCAACCAAATTACTTATCACCACTGGATTCCTTGGAAAATTTACTAGAGACAAGTGTTTTTACTTTTTGAAAATTTTCCTCAATGACAATTTTACTACAGTGATTTGCGTTGTTGCCAAGTTCTGGGCGAAAAGGTCTATTGGGTGTTCCAGGCAATCTAAAACGGAAGTAGGAAAAGAACAAACTCACTGACCTTTCTGTTTTCGTAATGGCTCTGATTGGATGAGCTAATTATGTGCCACCGCGGCCTTTCAGGTATGAGAAAATGTCAGATCAGTTTCGAGCTCCCCTCTATTTGAGAGGTTAGGGTCGGACCAAACTTCTATGGTAGTTTCTCATACTGGGCGGACTGAAACAGATACATCAGTGAGTTTTTTCTTTTTCACTTCTGTTTTAGATGGCCTGGAACACCCTATTCGTTTCGAGTATTAGTGTGGACAGACTTCGGGAAAACGGTCAAAGATAGGTTGCAGGACACTTCATTGGGTTCCATAGCTCAGGATGAGATTAAAGTGACAAAATGGACTCACAGATAGGCAGGGGTGGAAAATCGGAATTAAATTATTGGTTTTACTCCTTTTTGTTCGGAACAAAACGTTTCATTCTTTCGGTTTCGTTTCGTTCGGAACGGAACAAAACCGACAATTTTTGCAATAGTTTCATTCGGAACGGAACTAAACCAAAAGAACAAAACTTTCGTTCGGAATTATTCATTTGGCGAGAATAAATTCACTCCTTATTGGCCACGTGATAAGAGGATCAAAACGTTTAGTTCCTGGTCACTTGCCGGTGAACAACAGCAAGGGAGGGGGGAGGGGGGGTCGGTATGACGTCACGATACTCTACCCTCTTCCAAACACACACACGCCTGCATGAACGCACGCACACACGCATACACGTGCGTGGGCAGATGCGTGCGTGTCGCGTGCGTGTGACGTGCGTGCGCAGATGCGTGTGTGTCGCGTGCGTGTCACATGCGTGCGCAGATGCGTGTCACTTGCGTGCGCAGGTGCGTGCGTGTCGCGTGCGTGTCACGTGCGTGCGAAGATAAGTGCGTGGTTTTTATGTTCTCCTTATGGGTAACTCGTCAAAGTAGAGCCCTTGGGGCGAAAATTTTGTCCGTTTCGCTCTAGCCCGTCGTCCCGTCGTCCTTAAAATTTGCGCCTCCTGCAGGCGTACACCCAGAGAAAAGTTTGCCCGATTTAGGCATAATTTGATGCAAGGATTGGCAACCGCACCAATGCGTTATGTCTCTAAAATAGTCTCCTTTGAATCCGGCATCCTATGCGAGATCCACGCATCAATGCGAGACCTGAGCATCGGTGTAATGCTTGCATTAAGGTTCGTATGCTTGGCCCACGCATAAGTGCTTAGATTGGCCGTAAGATGCTTAGCGGAAAACAAGCTTAACGTATGCGAGATCCACGCATCAGACGGTCGGTCCAAGCAATAATTTCTCTGGGTGTACGACAGCCGTATTAGTAACGCTTTAAGCGTTTGTAGTACGGCTCTTGCAGCCGCGAGCAAGCGTACGGTAGCTGTTTTGAAACGCGTGTCCGGGCGGGCGCGTACTCAGGCGTTTCGGAACGCTTGTATCAGCCGTGCGCAAGCGCTTTGGGGACGTGTGGACTGGCCGTGCCCAGGTGCTTGAAACAGACGTACTCAGGCGTTTAGAAATGCTTAAAATAGTATTGAATTGGATTGTTCAGAGTTTTGTTTCTACGTAGTTGGGACCGTGCTGCCTTTGGCTGCCTTTGGCCCTGACGAGCAGGCATGCGGGTGGCGAACAGTCGAGGGGTCCACCACTCCAAAAAAATTCGTACAGTGATTGCAATCAAAACTGATTGCAAATGATTGTGATGATTGCAAAAAGATTGAATGATTGTAAAATGATTGAAAGATTGTAAAATGGTTGAAAGATTGTAAAAAGATTGAATGATTGTAAAGTGATTGGAATTGATTCCAAATGGTTGGGATTGATTCAAAATGATTAGAATTGAGTTAAAAATGATTTAAAACGACTAAGGGCTTAACACATGTAACGCATTATTCAGGATTTGAATGTTTTAAGATGGTTGCAAGTGATGATTGAACGTAATCATTGATAGGAATATCAATTTTAAAATTTGGTTTCAATGACTGTTAATTATATTTAATTGATTCAAAATGATTCTTAATGCTTCATCGTCATTTAATGTGATTGACAAATGATTCAAAGTGATTAGAAAATGATTCAGAATGATTGTAAATGATTCAAAATGATTCAAAATGGTTCAAAATGATTGGAAAGATCGTACATGGAACGTGTACGGTTCGTACACGGGTCGGGTTTTACGGGTAAATCGGGCCATCATCGCCGCCGCAGGCCAAGCAGGCCCGGCCCCTGGCGAACGGAGTTGCCGGTGTCAACGAGACATAGTAATCCCAGTGTCAACGAGACATAGTACTCCCGGGCCCAGGGACCCCCCTGAGTACATAATCCCTAGGGCAGTTGTACTCCCCCTATAGGGTGGAGTACACCATCCCTAGGGCAGTTGTACTCCCCCACCTAAAGGGGTGAAGTACATTGACCCTCGAGGGACCATGTACTCCAGGGGGAGTACACCATACCTAGGGCAGTTGTACTCCCCTACCTCGAGGGGGTGGAGTACAACTGCCCTAGGAATTATGTACTCTGGGGCCAACCATCCCTGGAAATACTATGTCACGGTTACACTTTACGCAGATTGCTTCAAATTCAAGGAAAAATGACTTGTATTTCAAGCTCTCTCTTTGAAACACAAGACATCATTTTTACCATAGAGCCGTCGTCGTGCCGGTGTCTAGTGACCAGATGATAGGTACTGTCTCTTCAAGTCTCCGTTACTGTCGGCTGACTGGAAGTAGTGTGGGATCTGATTCTGATTCAGAACATGCTTTTTTGGATATTAATTACTCTGTCATTTTTCGATTTGAGGCCTTCTTGTACGTCTTAATGTGCAGCGTGGTAATTTTCGGCGTATTTTCGTCGAAAAAGCACCTCCAGCGCCCAAACGGTGAGAGATAGAGGCTTCCTCGCGAAATGTACAAAACTACTCCTGACACTGTTTCGCCGCTCAGACCGCCTTACCTGGATAAGAAACGCTGCCTTGATGTGCGGCAATGCAGTTAGCATATTCACCAGAGGATGCTGTACAAGCCGGCGACCGCGTAGTGAGAGGGTTGCAAGAGGACCGGGGGGTTGCCTCTGTTTCATAACGCAGCATACGTTATCTAAGAAAAAAAAAAAACAGGCCAAAATCACAAAGTAGTGAAAGGTGTGACGTTACAAGCCCTTACCCTCCTCCCCCTAGGGTCACATTCGGTCACGCTAGCACCCCCTCCCCCCTCCCTAAGGGTGCGTGGCTTAATTTGTGAACGGCGCCTAACATTATTACAGAATGTCGCTAATGAGCGACAAAAGCCGTAAGGGGAGAAGCGGCTAGGGCTAGGGGTCGCCTCCTATACTCGGCTTCAGGCCCGTTTTATGCGGCCTCTGTGCGAAAAGCTTGGGTCCGAGATAATTTATTTTAAGAGGAGTGGGTTAACCGACCAGGTGGTTGCCCGCCTCGTTGCCCGCTCTCAACTGGTAAAAGTCGTGGCAACCAAATTGCGTCAGATATAGGTGGCCAAAAGTAAGGAAAGGAAAAGCGTAAAAAAGCATATAGGGCAAAGGGGCACGTAATTCGTGAAATGGGTGTACAACTTTCATGACTTGAGTTTGAATTGGCTTAGTTGAATTGTTTTTGAATTGGTTCTAATTATTGCGATTTTATTTTGCTGAATTAGGGTGAATGGCCTTAAATTAGTTTGAATTGCCGTACAAAAAGGGGGCTTGTTTTTTAAGTGACCCAGGGAGGTTTTAAGCGCAAACGGAACATTTTTAGGCGAAAACATCAAATTTTCCGACTTTGAGCCAAAGTTGCGACCTCAGGACGTTGTTTGAAAGGACGTCGTGTAAACTGCGAAACGAACCCTTGATGATTAAAACTAAATTATGCATCCTAATGTTCATAAAGAAGTAAACATTTTCAGTTGTGCGGGATGTAACAGTGTTGTAAGTTAGCCTATGCTCTCAGCCCATGTATTGCGTCATGGCCCCTGCAGCATGAGATGGTATGCCGACCCGCAACACTGAACATAGAGGTGTTCGCTCTGA
>NW_026267319.1:131638-135875 GCF_000697945.3 Frankliniella occidentalis | reverse complement strand
GCAGCGCTGCCCGCGCGCCCGACCGCCTGGCCAGCTGGGGGGCGCGGCCGAGCGAAGCTGGCTGGTGGATCAGTGATGGGGATTGGGAAATGAACGCAACGCAGAATGTTCGGTGTCGATTCTGTCGGACTCTGCGTACCCCCCCCCCCCTTCCCCAACATTTCCCACTTCCGTCTTGCTCAGTGTTTACGTCCGACATCCGTAAAATCATGGTAGACCTGATCCACAGCCAATAGAACATGTCCATAAGCTTCAAAAACGACTGCCGTCCAATAACTGTCGCAGTGACATTTCGTGCACTAGTTATTGGACACCCCCCTTTTACTGAGACTGGCAACCAAATCAGAGCCACCGACACAGCCATCTTTAACAATGGACTCTCCTCAGTACCATGCCGTGAACAGAATTTACGGATTCGATCGATAATCGCTATAAAAAGTAGATTTTATAAACCCTTTCCCTTGCCAGCGCTGCTAAGAAACCCACCTCTCTGCCGGCTCGCCGAGCAGGTGTTTGCGCCGCTCGCTACTGCTCCGTTGTGAGTGAGGCTGCCGGAGCGGTGACAGCGGTAGATGATAGTTCGAGAACCCGCCCACCCAATACGCTTCGGTCAGTTTGTCTGCGTCACGCCGTTTGTCTACCGTGGCGCTCGCAGTGCGAAGCGTCCAATAACTGTACCCCGTCCCATAACTGTATCACCTACCCTATCTGCCAGGAAATTTTAGTCTGAAATCCTTAGAAGGTCACGTAAAAACCGCCGGTATCACGTAAAATCCGCCAGAATCTTGTGAAATCCGCCGAAATCCGGTAAAATCCGCTGAAATCATCTGTAATCCTTCAAATCAGACATAATCTGCCGGCAGGTTTTAGCGTGAAATCTTCTAAAATAATATGCGAAATCCGTGAAATCATGTGAAATCACGCAATCTTTGCAATCATGTGTACATCCAAAGATAGAGTAGTGGCCCCCTCGCGTATGCCAGACCATGTCTCGCGAAACAGGCTTCGTGATATCTCACGAAACACTGCTACGCTACGCTGCTACCGAGGCCTGCGGCGCTGACACCCGAGTCGGGCGAAAGGTACACTCGTAAATAGGCCTCCGGCCTGATTAGTCACCAATTTGCTCATTGGGGTTCTATTTTGGTAAGTTACCCCACCGGACGCCATCAAACATGTGAGTAAAAACATTGAAATGTTTTGGGATCATGTTCGTGTGGAAAACGCCCTCTGGTGCTCATACGGTTAGAGATTGAGACAAAGGTCAAAATTTTGGCTTTATGGGTTCTACCTAAACGAGTTACCCCCCAGGAAAGTTGTAAAAAAGAAGTATTCAAATGAATTTTTGGGCCTTTTTGTTTTGGATTTTTAGGCACGTCATTTTTTGAGCTAGAGGGCTCAAAACCAATACAGTTCTTGCTTTTCAGCCCACACTTCTGCTTTGTAAAAGAAATATACGCGGGCCTATGCCATCGCTTCCGAGGGGACTACCACTTCGGATAAGGATGTACACGGGATTGACGCGATTACAAGGACTACACGTGAACTTTGAGGGATTACACGTGGATTTTGTCGAATTTCTGGCTCAAGAACCGATTAATTTGGACAATATTGTTGAACTTAAAGATGATGTTCTAAAATTTCGTCAAGCATTACACGGAATTAAGGAGGATTACAAAGGGATTACACTCTCGTCTGTACACAGGTTTACGCGAGTGGTGGCCCCCTCGATCTGCCTGTCTGTTCCCCAAGAGGGATGTGGGCTAGAGGTCTGAAAGTTTCAGGGCAGCATTGTTGTCACTTGGACAACGAAACGGTTGGTGCAAACCCTGGCAACCACCCCAGAGTGGGTGTGATGTGGCAAAAAGGAGTACAGGAAGAAGAAAAAAAAGTTATTAGCCCACCATTCTGCTTTTAAAAAAGCATTAAAGCGGGCTTATGCAACCGCTCTCGTGTCCGTCTGTCCGTCCGTCGTGCGTGTAAGAGGAAGGAGATGAGCTAGAGGTCTGAAAATTGCAGGGTATCTTAAGCGTCATGCCCTGGAAACGAAATACCTACGGCAAATCCTGTCAACCAGCCCTAAGGGGGTGAAAGGGGGTGACAAAGAAATACGGGTTGTTCCAAAAAGTAGGAAAAAAGATTTCATTTTATGGTTATTAAGGGGTTACTTGTGAAAGTAGAACCCTTGGACTAAAATTTTATCCGTTTGGCTTGAACTTGCACCGTTTCGGTGCAAGAGTGTTTTTTTTTTCGACGAAAATACGGTGAAAATGAACACGCTGCTCATAAGGGCAATTCCACCAAAACGGCACGGGTCGGTGTCCGTGAAAAAGTTTCTTGTTTATCTCACATAAATTGTTTGTTGGCCAAACAAATGTCTCAAATAGTCCTCTTTGTTACGCCGCCCAACGCCTAGGACAGCGAGACAACGGGGACAATATTTGACATTTTTGGCTCAAATACTTAGTGTGTAGCTGTTGTTGATTGAAATAGTGAAAATGATACAAAAGAGAGTGATGGAAATACTTGATTTAGTTAAACTACCGAGTGAACAACCAACGATTCAGCTCCACCCACCTACATAATTTTATTGATTTATTTATTTTTATTTATTTTGGTTTAAGGGGGTTATAGGGAGTTCACCCTGAGGGAGAGTCTGACTCTGGTCTGTTCCCGTTGCATCGTCACAGCGGCCGCGCCGGTCGCATGTCCCTCACGTCGTACACCTCAGGTGTCTACTCTAGCCAAATGGATATCGTGACGGACTTGCACTTAGCAGATCCAAGGTTCGATGTGCGGTCGGACAACGGACAACGAAATTTGAGTGGAATTTTGGAGGCCAAAGTGATCCTGGCGCCAGCCTCGTTATGTGTCCAGGGCTTTTGACCTCGGCTTTCGATGGTACAGGTTGTCACCGTTCGGGCGACACCTCCCGACCTCCAGGATGTTCCCCGGATCCCCCGGATTTCTACGCCCAAGCCCCAGGATGACACTGTGGGTACCGTCGACCTATAACTGCAACAGCAAACTAGTTTTAAAACAATCCTGAGGACGGACCTACTTCATTCCTACCTCCAAGGCTCACAAATCATCAACAATACGAAATTAGTAAAACACGAAAATTCGGTGTGTTCTCCGCATGCGCAAGAGAAAACCGGGAATTTTTTCGGAAACAACCGGGAACTTCACGGGAATATGTTTGCTGTGTCTATTTTGGCCAACATTCTGCAGTTTTATGATAACTTATGGAAGTACACCCTCGTGACAGGAGTGTGCTCAGGCTTCCTCTACCCCCTCCATCCTGGATTACATTTCTACGGGCGTAGAATACTATACTTACTGAAAACGTGATTTAAGGCTAAAGGGAAAAAGTTTTCTAAAAATATGTTATTTGCAGCCTGTTGTTTTTTATTTCCTTTTAAAAAGGTTAATTTTTGAGCTAGAATGCACATCTTTAAACTCAATCTGTCTTATGATACAAAACTACCCTCAAATTCCCAGATCGCTATCTCCATTCATTCTCCAGTTATCGTGCAAACAGACATAGGCACACCAACAGAATGAAACTTTTTCGGTGAGTGAAGTAATGGGCTTCCCTGATCGCTCAGCCAACAACCATTCACATTTTGCTCTGGACGTGCCATATTAAAAACACAGAGGGCGGTTGCACACTGCCCCTTTTACACAGTAACCCACCCTTCGTTTCTTAAGTCAAGGGGGAAATCACTTGGGTTCGTAGAGTACGGGCTATTTCGTGGTATTTCTCCTGCAATTTCGGCTATTTCTCGCTTATTTCGGATTACCGACTATTTCGCGTCTAGTTCGCTCTATTGTGCCAATATTTCCCTTGTATTTTGGACCGGGGGAAGGTGTACGAACTATTTCGCAAAGTGATTTTCCCTCGACTTGTTGGCATAATCACTCGCGTTGGTGCAAATAGCTGACACGTTCGTTTACTGCTATGCAACGAACATATTAGTCACTTCAACGTAACTCTTTTTCCCGTGTATACAGGGTAATTTCAGTTGTGAATCGAACCAAAACAACGTCTGTTATTAAAATGTATATTATTTCAAAAGTGCTTTTTTAAACACATTTTAACAGCGTGTGTCGCCAAATGATTGTTGTTGTTGTTGTTGTTAAGGGAAGCACCTGCTGCACAGAGATGATGCTAGCTGGCTGGCTCTAGTTAGTCAGCGGCTTCGTGAGGGCTGCCTTAAGGCAGTTAGTGGTGGCG
>NW_026267319.1:127639-131588 GCF_000697945.3 Frankliniella occidentalis | reverse complement strand
AAGGCCCGTCCCAAACGCCGCCGGCAGGCCAAGCTGGGCCCGCTCCCTGCCGAACCGAGTTGCCGGTGGAGCGAAGCGGAGCTGGCAACTTGGTTTGGCGGAAGAGCGGGCCCAGCTTGTATTCTCTTGTTGGATCCTAATTATGTTAAAATTCGACACTCATCTATTTTCAGCCAACAAAACACCCAATTTTAGCTAAAATAGTATGCCTCAAGCAACCCATGAATGCGCATGGTTCAACTACACAGACCCCACAGCCCGCAGCCACGCCCAGCACACCAAAATCCATGCATCCATGCGTGCGCACGGTTTAACTACACAGGCCCTCTACGCACTTACTCCCGCACGAACCGCTGAGTATCGTCGGCGAACGGTAACGGGCGATTTGCCTCTAGCTCTTGTGAACTCTAGCTCTTGTGCACTTTAGCTCTTGCGACGCCTAGCTCTTGTGAAGTCTAGCTCTTGCGACGCCTAGCTCTTGTGGACCCTAGCTGTTGTATCTCTAGCTCTTGTGAATCCTAGCTCTTGTGAAGGCCGTCGCAAGCCGCGTTGAAAGCGCGGGCACAGCGGCCGGCTTCGGATGGTATTGTTGTGCATGGAGGGGGACGGGGAGCCCAGTTGTTAAGCAGGGTAAGGGGTAGGGGCCTGAAGCGACACTCACTCAGGCACTCGGACACGGTTCCGCCAGGGCTAAAGAAATAGTTTTTTGGTTTCCGCTTGATTCTCTTGCCGTTTCGAGAGATGCTAGCTCACACATTAAAATTACTTCTATATTCTTCACGTTTAGTCAAAAGGCTTTCAAGGTATCATCTGCTAAAAACTATTCTCAGAAGATTTGTTGAAAAATGAGTAATTTTGGGGGTGACTTTTTCAATATCGAAAAAAGGGTCACGACGACTCACCCTACCGGCGATTCGGTAGAGGCAATGAGCAGCCACCAGCAGCTCGTGCCTGCAACTCGGACCCCTGCGACTGGCTCTCCCTCCTAAGGGATCATCCAGAAAGTACGTCCGTCATTTGCCGTCGCGAAGCTGCCAAGATCAGCCCCAGCAAGCTCTCGTAGCGCCTGGTAGGTAGACAACATCTAGTCTGCAGTGCATGCGGGTACTGTGGGGTGGCCTACCTTGAGTCTCCCAGGCACCGAGCTCCCCTAATCTGCCGAATTAATTTGAGGAAAACGGACGTACTTCCTGGACGATGCCCAAGGCCACACGAAAGGGCGCCCCCGCACAGCCCACGAGGGTGCGTCTCGCGGCCGTCCCGGGTGGCCCCTACTCACCTTCCGCCTGCGGACTCCAGGCTAGGCAAACCCGCAGTGCCGATACTCCCCTTTCAGAGTCAGGATAGACAACCATATCAGTACGCCTGCTGAGCTGGTTGTGGCCTGTCAAGTACAGCTCCCTTTCCCCCTGCCCTTGTCTTGCATGGAGATATTAAATGATCAAACATTGATTTGAACAATTTATTGTTTTCTGTTAGGGTTATATCTCTTGTCTTAGCCTGTCAACAAGCTAATTTTTTCCTCTTCTGTGTCACATTATTTGTACCAATTTTCCGAAAGCTCAATTAAAGTCGCAGCACAAATATTGTTAGGTAATGGGACACTGCCACTTAAGGTGCCCCCACACTGAACGCTCTCGGTGTGTCCGCGTCCACCCTGTCCGCCTGTGTCCGCCCGGACATATGTCAGCCTTTGCCAACTTGTCGACAGCAAAAAGTCCGGTGTGGCGGACATCTGTCCGGGCAGACAGCGGCGGACACGGCAGACGCGGACACACCGAAAGCGTTCAGTGTGGGGGCGCCTTTAGTAGCTCTAGTGGCCATGTGTATACAGTACTTGGTGGATGACGAGTCAGGAGGGAGACATCTGCTTTATTCTCTGTTGTGTTAATGTATGATATTAGTCCAAAATAGTAGGCCGAGCATTGATCTGCTGTGAAGTGTAAAAAAAAACATTACATATTTTTTTAATTCATTATTATGAAAAATGGTGGACGTTTTGTAGCTATGACTGTCTCTCTAGGGGCACCACCTTGCAATGGACTGTCCAGAGCCAACCTAAATCGAAAACACTTTGAACCAGGATCATCAGCACGGTTACGTTTTGATTTTGAGAGAATACTGAAATATCTAAAAGCAAAAGCTCAGACGCAAAACAGGCCCTTCTGGTTTTGCGAATCCACAGATAACGTGGATACTGAGGACAATCTTGTTATTAATACGGCCCTGGAATGCACCAGTGTTGTAAGGTGCTCGTCAAGGCACACTTGTATGCAACGCATGAGGCAGTTTTTGGGTAAGCTTGTATCAGGTCACGTAATTTTTTTTGACAAGGGTCAGCTGTTGACTAAGTATTGCATGATCCAGGCAATATCCCAGGTCCTGTTGACACACTTGAAGAGTTGGACCCCCCAACAAAACTTCAGGATTTCATGGATCCAGGCAACACAGCTGCATCAGGTACTCTTAGAACATTGACGACATCCAGTGCTGTTTAATCATAACTAGATGAATAGTATATTTCAATGGAGCGCTGCCCGGATCTAAGAGGAACAAAAGAAAAGCGAGCAGCGCTCCATTGGAATATCCTATAGGTTTCGCAAATCGCAAAAAGAAGGAATAACGGGAACCTCGGTAAGCGTTGCTCGTGGTTCACAATAACAAAAATCTAGTCATGAGTCACAGGTTCCTGTTCCTCCGGCCGGCCTGACTACATTGTGGTCGTGTAATGCCGGTCCCTTCGGCCTGCATGACCAGATTGTGGCCATAATATGCCGGTCCCTCCTGCCACCGGTGTGGCAACTTTGTGGTCATGTATCGCCACGCCATGACCCTCGCCACACCCCTATTCACCCCTTATTACCCTCTAATTATTAAAATATGAATTGAAAAGAGGAACGGGGTGAGATAATTACCATTGCTAAAACTGAAACGTTAATTCATAAAAAGATAGGGCCGTGTCACTCGCTTCCACTTTAGCGTGAGCTTAGGTTTCTTATCGGACGACAGGTTTGGATTTGTCAGACTGTTTGCACTGTAAAATGCTTGCAAACTATATTCTTTGCAACGTTGCAAAGAATTTGTGAGCATTGTATTGCAAAGAATTAGTTCGTATTGCAAAGAATTAGTTCGTATTGCAAAGAAGTTCTTTGCAAGCTGGCAGAATCCTTGCAAACAATGTGTTTGCATTGCAAAGAAATTGTTTGCAAGCTTGCGAAGAACTAGTTCGTATTACGATGCTTGAAAATTCTTTGCAAGCTGCAAAGAAAATAGTTTGCAATACGAACCTGTTCTTTGCAAGCATTTTGCAGTGTGACGGACCAGGCGACGCTGATTGTTAAACATCAGAAGACGACGCCCATAGGAGCCCTTTGAGTCCAATTCAGATGTTTTGACTAACTTGATTGAAATGATCAAAACTCTTTACTGGTCATACCTTTAAATGTATTTGATGAACTGCCAGCAGCTGTGCGCATAGTGTTGTTTTTTGACCAACCTCACTGAAACTCTCCGTAAAACAACTGCAAGGTTCCTGTCATATGCCACCCTTTCCTGGCCGGCCTCTATAAATATTAGACGCGGTAATTGTTGACCCGTGCGCGCCTGCATTTCGTCTGCAGATGTGGCTGGAAAGTTAATTAACGACAAATGACGCGCAAATCGTCCCATCGCACGGCAGTGAGCGCGGAAAAAAATATTCGCTGGTATTTAGACAGGTAACCTCACTAGGTAGACGTATGCCCGAGGGGGCCACCACTCCTGAAATCATGTGTACGCCCTCCCTGAAATCCTCCCGAAATCATTTGAAATCCACCTGCAATCATGAAATCATGCGTTAGGGTAGGTGATACAGTTATGGGACGGTTAAGCGCACACTTTCGTTTGACGCAGCGCTGTGCGTCTCTCGATTAAAGACTAGCTATATGTACGCCAGACCACGTCTCGCGTA
>NW_026267319.1:111783-121319 GCF_000697945.3 Frankliniella occidentalis | reverse complement strand
TCTGGGTGTCTGGTCGGGCACTTGTTCCATGCACTTGTCGATCATCCCCATGATTACCTGCTTCTGTGCTGCCGAGTAGGGAATCTGTCGAAAAAAAAAATGTGTAAAATCTTTTCTTCCCCCTGTTCAGTCATAAATATGCTGACGGACGATCTCATAGGTGCCTCCATAGCCTCTTAATCGTGGACCCCGGAGGTAAATCGAAGAATGGTTTCGGTCGGAACCTTATGCAAATCAGCAGATATGACACAAATTTCGATAGCATCCTATAGAATGAATGTAAGTCTTCGATAACGGAGGGACTAGTCTTAAATAAAGTCTCATGAGTAGTTACACGACGACGTGCATAGTCCTTTTTGACTGCCAAATTTTGGCATTCTATACAAGGCTGCCAATTTTTGGCCTCCTTGAATGCCAAATTCTGGCTTTCTTTTAAAAGAAGGCCAACTTTTGGAATTCAAAGGGGCCAAAAATTGGCAGCCTCTAAAAAGAAGGCCAAACTTTGGCATTGAAAGAGGCCAACATTTAGTAGCCTCCAAAAGACAGCCAAAATTCGGCAGTCAAAAAGGACTACCAATATTTTGGCACGCTGGGCGACCACGTTAACAGTGTGAATCAGGAACTGCCCTCGGATTTGCTGTATCTTTCACTGTATCGGCCCTAGAGGTGGATATATTTAAAACAATGGCAAGAAGTCAAGTTTTAAGACTGTTTAACAAACAGTACAATCTAAAAACTGCGCTGGTTCATTGTTTTAGCAGATGATACTTCCAGTATCACTGCTTGTACAACAGCTAAATGGGTATCGTTCACGATGGCCAAGGTCCAGTATTGTCAACAATAGTCCTTTTGTAACGATGGTCACCATGGCTCCAAAACCCTTTTAAATAATATTGTTATTAGGTGGAGCGGGGTCAGATGGGTAGCGTTGCCAATGGTCACCAAGGCCCGGCATTATTAACAATACTAAGCCACAAAGCCCAGTATTGTCAACAGTAGTGCTGGGTTCAGGCCAAGTATTGTCAACAATATTGGGCCATTACCCTTTTAAAATAATGTTATTATTAGGAGGAGTGGAGTCAGAAGGGTAGCGTTGACGATGGTCACCAAAGCCCAGTAATGTCAACAATACTGAGTTAAGGCCCAAAATTGTCAACAATACTGGGCCATTGATCAAATCAAATATTATCAATTTATCATCATTTTTTTTTTAACAATGGAATCATTTTAAACCGGTTTCTCGAAAACTTTGGTAATTTGAATGGCCTAGTGTGCGTCCGCTCACCTTCTCCATGTCACTGATGTCCTTTGCCAGCGCCTGGGCTAGGCACGTGTAAGTGGGCGCCACGACTGCCATGCCGAAGTACTCGGACACACAGTTGGAGATCTCCTCAGCCTCATCCTCCTTCGGAGCCCCTCTGAAGTTGACAATGTCTAGACCCTTGCCGAGACAAAGTTCTCGCACCTGGCCGTAGCCAAATCTATTCCCGACCATCTTGTCCGGGACAAGGTCCATACAATACTTCGAGTTGTAGTAGATGATGGCCAACTCCTCGTCGGTGTAGATGCTGCAGTAATCCCAGCTGGGGCATTTTGAATCGTACTGTAACAAGAGATCCTCGGTATACTTTGTTGTTCACGTAGTCCATTTTTTTAAGCTTCCTACAGCACATAACAAAATGGTCTAGTGGATTAGTTACATTTATAAATCAGTTTGTTCATAGCCAGTTTTAATGAAAATGCGCGTCAAATTACAACTACGCTACGCGGAACTGCTTACGATGTCGAAAAGCATGCGCAAGCCGTGACTTGGCCTATGCCGCGACAATCGACGTTTCCGGCGAACAAAGCCACATCTGCAGAGCGCCCGGTAACAAAGGCACACCTGTGGAGCGCCCGGTGACAAAGATGCATCTGTGTAGATCTCTAATGGCACCGTCAAAATAATGTAATTTTTAGAGGGAAAAGCTAAAATTTTGAGGAACTTCCTTGGATTGATTTTTTTTTTACTCGTTTTCCAAGAAGAGTCCCTAAAACCTGAAACGAGATCGGAGGAGTTTTTCCAAAAAGTGGAAGTTCCTCAAAGTTTTCCGCATTTCCTCAAAAAATGATACATACATTATTGTTGTCATTGTGGGAGACGACTCTCCACCGGGTGCTCTGCAGATGTATACTGTAGACATTCATCTGATACTAAGGGGGCTGGCAACGGACCCTCCGTTAGAGCATACTTCAGAACACTGTTAGTGAATTTCGTCATTTCACGATATTTATCTGTCACGAATAGTTCGTAATTGAAATTAACGAGTATTATTCGTCAATTTCGGTTCCGAGCTGTTCGTGGCGGTACAAAACAAACTATTTGTAACATAACAATTTGATCGTGTCAATAGATCAGGATGTTAGAGTGTTGTTTTTAAAAATCCTTCTGTCCAGGATCGTTCTTTTAGGACATCAACCGAGCTACAATCACTGTTCGTCATTTTACTAATGTATTCGGTACCGTAAAACAGGCTAATATGGACCATACGGGGTAATGTGGACCACCCTCTATTTCCTATGTCCCGCTTCCGCTTCGCGACGCGCTGGCAGCCAGGGCGGCCGTCGGCTCCGCCGACCCCCGACGGCGCGCTTTCATCGGCTCGGGAAAGCGTAGTTTTGATCGCAGAACTACGCGGAACAGACCACGCCATGGGGAAAACACTCAGGAATCCGATGGGCTGCACGTCGTCCTGGCAAGATGAAAAGTTTACGAGCCTTTCGGTTTCCCGGTTAGAAAAGCGGGTCGTTAGGCTTGACAATGTACGAATGCGTTCAGCCCCGGAACAGTGAAGCATATACAGCACCGGTGGTGCACGTGCTTCTTTACTTCACGGGCACATTCAGGTGGCTTTCAAAACAGCTCACACGGGCAGCTGCTGCGTCCACGGTACTTACTGCTGCTACCTGAAAATCAAAACAGATCAGCATTAGCGTTGCTCTCCTTACAAGACACTTGTTCCTTTTCCCATGGGGAACCCCGCTCCGGGCGCGTGGTGGCTGAAGAAGAAGGCAAGAAGCACAAAAGCGAGGAGTGAGGGAGCGCCGCGCCGCAGCTTTGCGCTCCCCCACTCTCTGCTTTTGACCTTCTTGCCTTCTTCTTTAGCCGCCGCACGCCCGGAGCGGGGTACTCTTTTGCAAGTGGTCCGTAATCTGAAACCAGACATCAAACCGACTGCGCCCGCTTCCGCTAAATTAAAGCAATGGAGACTGGCGCGTCAGGACTTACGAGTCCAACGCCGTCCTCCTGGTTGTCGTACGGCATCGTTTGTCGTCTGCGGAACTCGTTTGAAAGTTTCAGCAGCGTGGGAGACTCCTATACCTCCTCGTCACTTCCGAGGGGGCACCAACTTCGAGTATTCAAGATTTATGAGGGAATTAATACCTTCAATATTCAGTGAATATTCAGTGAATATTCAGTAATACTCACTATTTGAGTGTATTCACAGTACACGGAATTTTGAAGTTTGTGCCCCCTCAGCTGTCACAAAGGGGTAGTCTAATGTTTCTTTTCGATTTTCTTCGATCGACCAACGCCACCCGAGTTCGAATTCTTCATCAAAAAGTATACGTGTTCTTCCTTTTTGTTTGAAGTGATTTCACTCGCCTCTTGTATAAGACCCGATAGATTTCAACAAAGTAGTTGTAATGCTAGAAATCTTCAAATCCGCAGTGTTTGTCTGATTCTCATGAACGGTTCGGTGATTTGTTCAGTTTTTGAAAAAGACGAAGAAAAATGTACTGAACGAGCTTGGCAATTTGCCTACATGCCAGGGGACACAAAAGTGTTTTTGAGGCCCCAATTTGGGTGTTTTCTTTAAGTGTGTAGACAGCTAGTGTGGCCCAAAGCCCATACTTACGACTTGCTTGGATGTCTACGTGTCTGAAGAAGCCCACACAATGAAATCCAGGCTTCGAGGGAAGGTTGCCTCCCAGAGTTCACGTATGTAGTGATATTTTCAAAAATCTGACAAAATGTGACACAATAGCGATGGCGTCAGCCCGCTTGTATAGCTTTCAAGTCAACCTTATTTTTGGATGAAGAATCCGAATCGTGGTGGGTTGGTCGATCAGAGAAAAGAAAAAAAATGGACCACCCTAAAGTGACACGGCCACGGGTACTACTATCGTAATGAAAATATCAGGGTTTTATGTTAATGTTTGTCTTAAGACAATCTGGTTTTACAGTAGTGTCCTCTTTAAAGTTCGCTAACGCACAGTTTTTAGATGCCTCTACAAAATTTTAGGATAAAACGTTGCGCTGCCTTACCACTGTGAGCGTGACCGCAAGGAGGATGAGCTTCAGGGCCATGTTGATCGTCTTGTAAGAGACAGTACTTGCGCTTTGGTAGCGCTGAGCAGGCTTATATATGTGCCGAACTTCAAGCCATTGCAACATCGTACAGGACCTATCAGATAAATCTTGGAACTCGTTTCTTCATCTCCCTATTACTCACATCCTGCGAGATAAGTAAGACGACAGTTTAAGGCGTAATTGCGTTGCAAATTAAACTCAAATGATAGTACTTTGTTGAAGATTGCATCTTGAGAGAGCACTTCACCGAGGTGGGAAGAAAACAAACAGCGAATTTGGTAAATGTATTTGTAGTAGATTGCATTCTGAAAAAGCTTTTCACTCAAGTGGAAAAAACCACTCCAACAACGCCGACCGGTGTTTGCAAGCGCAGATGTACGTTCTTCCAACACAGCTTAATCAGAAAAAGCCTGTGGAGGTCCTCTTACCGCCAGAGTGTCTAATTCCGAATCAGCGGCTTAAATCCGGACAATGCGACAGCGACAAACCTCCAGTGGTCAAGCTCTGGGTGGCAAACTATGCATGTAAAGGTTCAAAACAGTAATTGATTTGTTTCCGGGGAGCTTCAGAAATGCACTGGCTTGAGGAGTGCCCGTTCTCCTCCTATTCACTGGACGCAGTATGCCCGTAACAGCCTTCCCTTTTAGAAGCACTGCTTTCCATAATGCTGCATCAATTATATTCAACCTCAGTGACTTAAAGCAATCACATTTTTTTCCCAGGTTGACCTTGGCTACAACACACTGGTGTCCTCCCACCTCAGGTTTACCAAAAGCCAAGCATCAAGAAGAGAAAGAGAATTGTTCCAATTAAAGGTTAGTCAATTCTTTTATAACTAGTTTGAATTAAAATGTTTCAGAAATCGTTGTCTTCCATCATTGCTATTGCAGAGACAGTGTTCAGGAAGCACCCAAAGTTTACCTGTAGTTCACATGGCCAAAGAATTAACAACTACATTGCCAAGCTGTCCCTACCTTCTAGGAGGTCACCTAATGAAGTGAGCCAGTTTAATCTTTTTTTTAATAAGGGGTTAAGGGTATTTTCTTTACTTATTGTTTTCGTATTACAGCAAGAATTAGAGGACGATACCGATGAAGATTGTTCTTAGGTTGTGATATGACTTTCATAATTGGAGTATGTATTACTTTTTTAACTGAACAGTATACTTTTGTTCATAAATGTATTCTTTTGTTTATACTGACTTTGTACCTGACAGCTGTTTTGAGTTGGTGCCTATTGATAATTATACATCATTTCTTTCTTTATTACTTGGGTTTCGAACACTCTTTTATTGCACCTTTTATTATCTTTGATTCTCAGAATAACAACATAACACACATCAGATTATTAACAGTGTTTTAAAACTTCAAAAGACACTTCTAAGAGATGAGTTGAAACACTGTAAGATGAACAAGCGAGCTACAATACTTAACCACCTTAAGTCACTTTCAAGTATACTTTAGCTACACTTTTACATGGCTAATGTTCACAGCATTAAGTATTTCGCACGGCTGTTTTCAAAAGTGTATCAGTGCTAATCTGCTATACTTAAAGTAAACTTTAGATATACTTTTTGTATACATGGTACACTTAAAGTATACAAAATGTATACATACCAAACCACTTCCAAGTATACTTTTTTCCATGAGGGTAGTGTCTCAGCGCTGAGAGATCCAAACGGACGAAATTTTAGTTCAAACGACTCTTCTTTCACGATTTACCTCTAAGGAGACCATCAGATATTTTCTAAAATTAATGTATTTAATATATTTAGTTTTGGGCCACTTTTGTGAGAGAAACTCTCTAGCGACCCAACGGTGAGAGAGATAAACGGACGACATTTTAGGTCTAAGAGTTTTACTTTCACGAGTAACCCCTTGGGAATCAATAAAATAAAAAATAAAAAACCCTTTTTCGACTAATCTTGTTTTTCTTTGTTACCCTTCTTCACCCCCTTTGGGGATGGTTAACAGGATTTGCACCAACCGTTCTGTTTCGTTGTCCAGGAGTGACAACAATAATACCCTGAAAATTTCATACCGCTAGCTCACGTCCTTCTTGGGAAACGGACAAACGGACGGACAGACTCAGGGGCTGTGGCATAAGCCCGCCGCGGGCGAGGTCAAAGAAAGAGCATTACACATACGTTATGCTCGCTGGTGACGCTGTGTCCCAAGCAACCATCCCGCAGATTAGTACGGTGGCACCTGTGATGACTGTGGCATAACAGATGGCCAAGATGCAGCAGAGGCAAGCCTCGAAGCAGGCATCCTCATCCAGAGAGTCGCGCTCACGGACCAGACCACCCACATCTGGCAAGAGCATACTCAAAAAGGCAACGCTCAAAGAGCCGTTCCCCAGAAAGGAGCAAGTCCCGGGAACGCTCAGCTAGTGTTTCGCGCAAGCAGTCGCGCAGCCGATTCCCTGGAGGTGGCCGTGACGAAACGAAAAGTCAGAGCAGGAGCCCTCAGCGAAAAAGGTCACGCAGTTCTTCAGCCACTCGCACCAAGAGCACGAGCCCGCAGCGCAGCAAAAGCAAGTCCCCCAACCATAAACAAACTGCTGCGAAGCGTGTCGGGGCGAAGAGTGCTTCTAACAAGGAATCTTTTCAGGTGTAAATCTCCAATTTCGTTGGTACTCGGAAAATTTAAAGCTTATTATAGTAGAAGTCGGATGGCACTTGAAATTTTTCCTAAACTTAACATTTACTAGGGGTTTACTTAAGCCTGACACTGTTTTTGCTCCAAATATCCCTCTACCGCTTTAACGGTTCAAAATAGAGCAAAACGGACAAAATTTTGGGCCCATGGCCACTATTTTGACGAGTTACCACATAGAACACTGCTTTACATTTTTCAAAAAACATTTTTTTCGAACACCTTACTCCTACCTTATATAGGGGAAAACTAAATGTCAGGTTTAGGAAAAATTTCAAGTGCCATCCGTTTTCTGCGAATATAACCTTCAAATTTTCCAAGTTTCAACGAAATCGGAGATTTACACCTGAAAAGATTCCCTTGTAAGTCAAGGAGCCGTATCCGTTCACCACAGAAGGGCACAAATTAAGGAGGAAGGGTTTTCACCAGCGCCGATCAGCACAACTAGATCTCGACGCGCAGCGTATGGCGTAAACGGCGAGCCCTGCACACGGCAGAGAACGTGGGCCCGTGCCTATAGTCGTCTAAGGACGCTAGCCACATTAGGACCCCAAAATTCTAAGTGATACGATCAAAATGTACTCTCCTTAATTTTGTGATCTCTAAATTTTGTGTGCACACCTAATTATTGCAATATACTGTTCCTATGTTCTATGTTACCTGATCTGTATTAGTGTTAAGACTGATATGTGTGATTAAAAAATCCTTAGCGCCACGCCGCACCCCACCGCGCCCCGCTGCGCCCGCTGTTGGGAGTAAAAGCTCATCGCCAATCGCCATAAATCATCTGCTTTCACGTTAGCGTTAACGTTTTTTGTTGTGTTTTTTTTCACTTTGGTGAAGCAAAGTGACATCTTGTGCTGAGAATCACCCCCCAGGCCCGTCCTCATTCCCTCCCTTCCAATCCCACTCCAATACCTCCCAATCCCTCCCAATCCCACTTCACTTTTACTCCAATCCCTTCGAATTTTTCAAATCTTTCCCAATCAAAGGATATTTTTGAATCCTTCAGAATATCTTGGGATTCAAACCCGTTAACACGAATTTTTGAAGTTATGGATCCTTCCAGCCTGCCACCAGGGCGTGGCGTGGTCTGCGCCGCAACTCTTAGCGTGGCGTGGAACGGCTCTGTGCTGCTTACGTAGCTCCGACATCGGAGGTAATCCGCTTCTAGGAGACGAATGGAATGAATGTGTTATTGTAGATTGCATTGGCTCTATTTCGGCCAACTTTCTCCAGTCTTATGATAACTTATGAAAATACACCCTCGTGACAGGAGTGTGCTTAGGCTTCCTCTCCCCCCACCCAAACCTGGATTACATTTCTACGGGCTTAGGATAGTATACCCACTGAAAACGTCATTAAAATCCGAAGGGAAAAAGTTTTCTAAGAATGTGTTTTTTGCAGCCTGTTGTTTTTGATTGTTTTCAAAACGGTTAATTTTTGAGCTAGAATGCAAATCTTTAAACTCGACTCGATTTGTCTTCTTATGATACAAAACGACCCTTAAATTCCCAGATCGCTATTTCCATTCATTCTCGATTCATCGTGCAAACAGACCAAGGGGGACGTAACTCCCCAAAATCCTGTGCACTACTGGCCCAGTCAAAGATTGGTGGGTGATTGGAACTGATTAGATGACTGGACAAATGATGGGGATTGACTGAAGGATTGGGACATGACTGGGTGACTGGAAAATGACTGGCAAGGACTGGAATGTGATTGTCTGGCTGGAAAACGTTTGGAAACTGACTGGATGACGTCAAAACTGTAAATTTGCAACAAACGATAGGGAAGAGTATTGCGCTCAGCCTAGCGTGTCTGTATTTGTCATAAATCACCCATCCAAGTCAGATGGGTTGCCGGCTGCTGCCCAGTGTAAGGGTCTGCTCACCCCTACCTTAATTTCTTTCTTTTCCAGTCCTGAAAGGATGAAATTATTTCAAACGGTTCCCCTTCTTCTCTCCTTATGTTCATGTTTTTCTATTTTGAACAAATAATTGCATTGGGTGAGAATATTGTTTACAGCAATGTGATGGCAGGGTAGTCCAAATAATTGAACTTGTGGTTGAAATGTCAGGGGGCACGTTGACCATCGGGTGACATTTTATGACAAAAGCGCAAAAAACTAATCCACAAAAAGTCGGATAATATACCAACAGAATGAAACTTTTTCGGTAAGAGGAGTGATGGGCTTCGCTAATCGCTCAGCCAGTAAACATTCACATTTTGCTCTGGGCGTGCCGTATTCGAAATACAGAGGTCGGTTACACTGCCCCTGTTACACAGTGACCCACCCTTACTTACTTCAGTCAAGGGAGAAATCACTTGGGTTCGTAGAGTACGGGCTTTTTCGTGGTATTTCTCCTGCCATTTCGGTTATTTCTCACCCACTTCGGATTATTTCAGGATATTTCGCGGTATTTAAAGTGGTATTTCGCTACTATCTTACCGACTATTTCACGTCTATTTCGCTCTATTGTGGCATTATTTCGCTTTTCTTTTGGACTTTTTCGCTATTTCGC
>NW_026267319.1:108767-111733 GCF_000697945.3 Frankliniella occidentalis | reverse complement strand
TCTATTTCGCTCTATTGTGGCATTATTTCGCTTTTCTTTTGGACTTTTTCGCTATTTCGCAAGTGATTTTCCCTCGACTTGTTGGCATAATCACTCGCGTTAGTGCAAATACACTGTTAATTATTTCTTGGGAATTCCCGAAGATTCACTTTCTACCACTATAAGAAATTCCCAGAGGACTCGGTTCTTAGTTTTTTGTGTACTAAAACAGATGTTAAAGGTGAAAGTTTTCATTCGTCTACATGTTACTAAGCTAAATTCGACACGTGAAATCTACAAAGTTCTTTGGGAAATCCCAAAGGACTTTGGCAATACTTTTCACGACTGTTTCTCCGTGAAATCCCAGGATTTTTTTTAACAGTGTAGCTAACACGTTCGTTGACTGCTATGCAACGAACATATTAGTCACTTCAACGTAAATCTTTTTTTTGTAATTTCGGTTGTGAATCGAACCAAAACAACGTCTGTTGTTTATTAACATGTATATTATAACAAATTTTAACAGCGTCTGTCGCCAAATTTTTGTTGTTGTAGTTGTCGTTGTTAGTGTTGAGGGAAGCACCTGCTGCACAGAGATGATGCTAGCTGGCTGGCTCTAGTTAGTCAGCGGCTTCGTGAGGGCTGCCTTAAGGCAGTTAGTGGTGGCGATCTTAACGTCGGATGGAAGGTTGTACTGATCCTCGTAGAGGCAGTATTGGACAGTAGTGGGAAGGTTGGCCTTCCACTCGACGTCAGAATCTAGCTTGGTCTTGGCCACCGCCCTGCATGCTTCTCTGGGTGTCTGGTCGGGCACTTGTTCCATGCACTTGTCGATCATCCCCATGATTACCTGCTTCTGTGCTGCCGAGTAGGGAATCTGTCGAAAAAGAAATGTGTAAAATCTTTTCTTCCCCCTGTTAAGTCATAAATATGCTGACGGCCAAGAACCAAATCTCATAGGTGCCTCCATAGCCTCTTAATCGTGGACCCTGGAGGTAAATCGAGGAATGGTTTCGGTCGGGACCTTATCCAAATGACACAACTTTCGATAGTATCCTATTGAATGAATGTAAGTCGTCGATAACGGAGGGACTAGTCTTGAATAAAGTCTCATGAGTAGTTACACGACGACGTGCAAAGTCCTTTTTGACAGCCAAATTTTGGCATTCTATAAGAGGCTGCCAATTTTTGGCCTCCTTGCATGCCAAATCCTGGCCTCCTATCAAGAGAAGGCCAACCTTTTAAATCAAAAGAGGCTAAAAATTGGCAGCCTCTAAGAAGAAGGTGACAATTTGGCATTCAAAGAGGCCAACATTTGGTAGCCTCCAAAAGACGGCCAAAATTTGGCAGTCAAAAAGGACTACCAATATTTTGGCATGCTAGGCGACCACAGCGTTGACGGTGTGAATCAGGAACTGCCCTCGGATTTGCTGTATCTTTCACTGTATCTGCCTACTATAAAAAATCATCTGATACTACGGGACCGTCAACGGACATTCCGTTATAGCCCACTGCAGAAAAGAGATACGTAAGAACCATTTGAGTTCGACCATGTAACTAAATTTAGGGTACGGACGTGTCCGGAAAATAATTGCCGCTTATATCCGTTAAATACGTGATATGGTTGCTCCGCACTCCAAAAATGAGGTACGGAACAACGCGGAACAACCGTTTTGCTTCGACCGTAAAATTAAATTTAGGGTACGGACAGGTCCGGAAAATAATTGCCGCTGTCGTTCGTTGATTTTCCGTTGTTTTTTCTTACAGTGCCCTAGAGGTGGATATATTTAAAACAATGGCAAGAAGTCAAGTTTTAAAACTGTTTAACAAACAATACAATCTAAAAACTGCGCTGGTTCATTTGTTTTCATTCTTAAGCAAAGCAGAAGGGTGGGGTGTAGTCACGGTGTTGCCCTGTTACAGTCTTTTGTCATGTCCAAGGAGCAAATCTCTAGGGCCGCAGGCCTCCGCCGGAAGCCTTAGCGTACTTAAATATATGTAAAGTGACTGACAGGTCACATTATTTGATTATGTTCTTTAGTAAATCGCATTACTGAAATGGTCCGCAGGCCCGACCATCGCCGCCGGCAGGCCAAGCAGGCCCGGCCAGTGTTCCGGATCGGTTGGGTGTGCGCGTCGTTGACAAACCCGACGCGCTCCCAGAGTAGGGCTCTTAAAAACCCGACCCGCGGGTAACCGGGTAACCCGGGTAGGAACCGGGTCGACGGGTTTTCCCGGGCACCCGGGGTACCCGGGTAAACCCGGCGGACCCGCGCCTGCAAGTATAGGCAAATTGGCACACAGGCATGACAAGTTGCCTACTTACAGGCGCGGGTCCGCCGGGTTTACCCGGGTACCCTGGGTACCCGGGAAAACCCGTTGACCCGGTTCCTACCCGGGCGGGTACCCACCCGGGTTACCCGGGTACTCGGGTAAAAATGAGAGCCCTATCCCAGAGCCAACCCGACCCGACCTGACCAACCGTACCCGACTCGGCTGCCTAGCCGCCTGCAGTGTGAGGGAGACAGAAAGAGGCAGTCTCAACCGCACGCTGACTCGTCGGGTTGGGTGCGAGATCTGAACCCGACCGATCCGGAACACTGGGCCCGGCCACTGCCGAACGGAGTTGCCGCCACAGCGAAGCAGAGCCGGCAACTCCGTTCTGCAGGGGCCGGGCCTGCTGGTTTTAAGTCGCACTGTTAAAGTCTTACGAAGAAAAATGCCAAATCCTTTGTAATACGAAGGATTTGGACGCTTCGTAGGGAGCAAATCCTTCGTAGGTACGAAGCATTTGGCATTTTGCTTCGTAAGACTTTAACTGTGCGGTTGCGCAACCCCTTCACGTTGTCGCAGCGTGCCCATAAGTTTTCACATCGTCAGTTTTAGACAATGGAATCATTTTAAAACGGTTATCTCGAAAACTTTGGTAATTTGAATGGCCTAGTGTGCGTCCGCTTACCTTCTCCATGTCACTGATGTCCTTTGCC
>NW_026267319.1:92027-103917 GCF_000697945.3 Frankliniella occidentalis | reverse complement strand
AACAATTATCAGCCAAAAAAATACTATATTCAGTGAGCCTCTGGAACGCACATTGTGTATCGGGAACTGATTTTTGTGATTGCGAGCAATAATGTTGAACCGACTAATATGTGACTAATGTCAGTCCGGTGTGTGACTGTCATGAGCTGACATTCGACTGATTTTAGAGAGGTGCCTTTAATCAGTTATGATTGAACTAAGCTCAGTCGCGGTTGAAAGCGTTCACGCTTTCACGGTATGGTGTACGGGGACAACCCGCGCGGTAGGCTCGTGGAGGCGCGAGTTGGGCCGGCCCGGCACACGGCGGTGCGCTCCGGGTGTGCCTACCCGGCAGGCGCCCTGACCCACCGGCACCACCCACCACCGGCACCCCGCCTGCTCTGTCGACGTTGGCATGGAGTGCTACTGTGCCGCGGTATTGTTGAGGCAAGATCTTCGCTCTCCGCTCCTGAGCGAAGTGAAAAAATGAACGGCGACAGTCGGAGAATACACGAGTTGGAAGAGATAGCGGCGTTTTTGCGAGTAGGTATCATGCTTTGCCAAAAAACCAAAAACAAAAAAAAAAAACAACTGCACAGTACTTATTTAATTCAATTTTCGGACTTTGTAAATAAGTCGTTTTTCAAGCTTTAGAATGCTCAATACGCGACAACAAACCTTTCGGGGTGACCAAAGACGGCCTAAGAAGCAAACATATCGTTTTTATTGTCGATTTTTTTAATTATTTTTTTTTGTTTGTTTTACGTGTGGTGAAATGTGTGCACATTTTGATTTGCTTTCGACAGGGGGAGATTCGTCGTCGGGAGAGAGATTTGATTCAAATTCCTGTGGAACTGGCAGAGAAAATAAGCATGCTGCGTAGGACTGCCCAGGCCATAGAGCAGGACTTGGAAATGATACAAGGTAAAGTTTACCCGGGAGGGACATGGGTTTTCATGAACGGTGTTGTATGTGTGCAATTCAGTCAAATGTATTGCCTGCTTACGAACGTCGTTTAGTATTTGTTAGTAAAGGCAATACAAATGTCCTCTATCTTTTCAGACATGCGGCGGCGTAATCAGCAGCAGAGAACGTCCAGTGTCATGTCATTCCCCTTCCCCCCGCCTCCACCCGGCCCCGGCCCCGGGCCGCACAGAGGCAGAGGTCCAGGTGGCAGCCGGGGCCACCGTCGTTGGAGACCATGAGTACAGGTCTCCACCTGTGTTACTCAAACAAAACTTCCTGTTTCAGTAGAATCATTTTATTTGGTAAAAAGTTGCATCAGAGCAAGGCAATGAATAATTTTAATTCTTTTTAAAATTTGTCTAATAAATATACAGGAACTAGACCTCTAAAATGTAAAACGGCAACAAAAATAAGAAATTTGAAACAAAATTTTGTATGAAAAACTTGAACAAATAAACAGAATTATAAGTAAACATCCCATCTATTATTCTATCTCCAACCAATTCATACGCTCACACAGAAATAAATCTCCATTTTTAAGAGAGACAGAGAAACAAATGTGCAGCAAACAATTTATGTCGATCAACTCTACTTCATATTTGATGGAGTAACGTAATATGTGTCGAATTGATTTTAAGTTGGCGGAGTCACTGAATCTTTGCACAACTAAAGGGCTTATTGCAGCAAGAAAAAGGGTTCTGCCGTTGTGGCAGGCCTTGATAAAATGCTTTATGATACCATAACACTTCCCATTGATGGCATTGTATGATACTAAGTAAGATGCAGTTTTGGTTGCTCTGCAATATGACTGTGCAACAAAAAGTGTTGACTCTTTTTTCAGTTTAGTAAAAAATACACAAGAAGAAACTGTAATACTTGCCTTGAGCAAAGCATTTACAGTTCCAACTTCAACATTTTTATAGTTAACATAATTTCCAGCTGCAAAAATGTGGTCATTTACTTGTTCCAAGCACTTAACATTGTGATATTTTTGGTGATGAAGATTTCTTGAAAATTCACGGATTTTGTTAGACTTGATACATTCTATCTCATATGGAAGAGACAACAGCAAATAGGCACAATTGGCCAGTTGCAATTGTACATATTTGGTACCATGAATCATTCGTAACATCTCACCATTTAGGGATTCAAATGGAAAGCAAGAATAGCATCTCATTGGCCCAAGGTTGTTTACAACAAATGCAAGGTGTAGAGTATTATGGACATTAATTGTCATATGACGTTCTCCATAATAATCTTGAAATTTCCTAACAAAAGTGTTTAGTTGCTGAGAACAATGCAATAAATCTTCTGGTGCTATAGAAGATGAATTAAGAATATACAAACAATGCACTAAAATAGCAAAGTGATCAAAATATACTTCTGGCAAAACTCCTTCTAATACAGGGAGAGCTAGATATAATAGAAATGTTTTCATATGTTTTCCTTTCCACAAGGTAAGATCACTAACAGTGCGCACACCACACTGCACAAAATTTGGAAGCTGAATATTTTTGAGTCTTTCATCAACTAGATCTATTTTTTTTCTGAGGGACCATGGCATCCTCTTGAACTTTGGCAAAAACCACAATTCCATGAGTTTATGACCTACTCCGTGATATGAGTGATGTAAATCATCAATGCCCATGCCACGAATCATATCAGGCATTATCTTAGACAATGCTGTGGGTCGCTTCACACCAAGTACATGAGCTTTAAGGTTTCCTGTTTTTTGTCTCTCATTGAAAGCTTGCTCGGCATGTAACTCAGTTTCCTCATGGCGCCTCAAATCCAGGTTTGCTGAGTATGGAAACACCCAGACTGAACCCTCTCTTTTCTTCTTCACAACAAGAGTTGATTTTTTTGTTTTAGGTTTCTGTCTAAGAGCTTGAGTTTCTTCCTCCTGCTCTTCACTGCCACTATCAGAGGGCAAATCTGTTTTAAAAAAAGAACATAGTAGTTATAAAGGAAATTAAACTTCAAGTCACTGTCACACTGTTCGAAAAGTAGATGAGGGGATTCGAAACAAACGAAGATAACAAAATAATCAGAGGGAAACAAACAATTAGATTCAAACTTAACATCTAATTGTAATGAAGTTAGCAGAATATTACCTTGAGCAGCTTCTGTAGAAGCCTGGTTAGCTTTGACACCCTTCCCATCTATTTTGCAAACTGCACATGAATTGGAACCACTTGGATATTTAAGCCCCATAAAATCAGCTTTGGCTGGTAAGTCAGCAGTGCCAGCCAGCAATATACATTGAACAGTAAGTTTCTCCGGAGATTCATAAGGTTTAACTTCAATACCGTTGCCTAAAGATGAAAGGCTATCAATCAATGGCTCTAGCATCATATTGGCTATTGGCTTACTGCCATACCAAATACCACCAATCAAAACATTGGATTTCTTGAACCTCATTTTATAAGGAAGCTCATTGATAACAAAAAACATGGGCCACATTGAAGTTTTTGAAGACTTAAAAACGGGAACACCATCTGAATTCCAAGTTAGTGTCAAATTATGCTTCTTACTTCCACTGAAAAATCCATCAGCCTCAAGCTCCTTATAAAGTTGCCCATCGTACACATCTTCAATGTTGTTCTCTCCACTTTTCTTCCTGCTCAGTCTTGACAAAATGTTCTGGCAAAAATCTTTTCTCTTGAAAATTGTCTTCAACTGATGTTCTAAAGATATTTGCAAGAAATAACTAACTTGAGTTTTCTTTACCTTGTGAGTTTTAATGTTTGGGCATTCACTTATTTCATCTTTAAGTTTTGAGTAACAAACAGAACAAAAGTGGTGCAAAATTACTGGTGCCTTCAGATGAGAAAAATGCTTCTTAAAAAAGTAAAGTGAATCCTTCATGTGGTTTTCTTCTGGCCGTAGGTGAAGTGCAATCAATTTCAGTAGATCAACAATTGATTTTCCATTGAGATTATGCCTCATACTAAAGGCTAAAACAGACAATAGGCTCTGACTTAATGTAATGGGAGCACCTTTATACAAAGGTTCATCAGAATTATTAAATGCAGAGCCAGAATCCTCGGTATATTCCAACAGATCATCATCTTCAGAATCAATAATCAAACCAGCATCAGAATCTGTAAGCAACACAAAAAAATAAAAGCTAATTAAAGTTTGACCAGGTGAATGCACAACCTTATACCCCTAAACCAAAGTAGTTCAATTTTTAAAATTTTTGTCCTTATCCTAGCTTTAATAAGGAGCTTCACACAATATTAAAAAAGTAAAATATAAAAACTAAGGTCCATTACTCTTGCTGTCCAAAGGTGTCAATTTAGAGCAGAGCTAATGTAGGGTGAACAAAATGTATGACTATATTTTTCCAAGAACCGAACTTAAAATGTTGACTCGGGTAGAGGTGCCCTAATGTTGAGCTTGAAGTCACTCAATTGTGACATGCGCCGCAGCCTGAAAGTTTATTTTACTTCACAAGGACTCACCCCAGTTTTCTTCGTCACTACTAGATACGATGTCACAATCTATTCCATCATGAAAGCTAGCCGTTGGGCCTACTGGCACTGTGTCACGTAAAACATTTTCTGCTTGCATTAAGTTTGCTGAAATCAACAAGCAGAGATTAAACACAGCAGGTTTATTCTAAACTCAAATGACAAGTTTATTCACTATGTCAATAACGTACACACTATTTCAGGTTCACTAGCTAAACTTAAATTCATATCATCCACCTCAAAGGTTGTATCTGCTTGTACATTTGGTGTACCTGGTAATGCCAAACATGTCTTTAGTAAATCACCCTAATCACTCATTTAAAAAAATAATCATATGATGAACTTGGATTGAGACAATTTTACCTATATTCGTGGTATCAGACAGTTCCACACCACACTGAGGCTTATCGTTGTTGTGCAAGAATTCAAAGTTTGAATCATCATCCTCGATACGTAAAGACTCATTTGCCTTCTCGACATCTGCAGAGAATATAATTAGCATGAGAGATTTATTGGTAGTTTGGAATTTGAAAAGAAACATTTTTTTTTTACAAATAGTTACAAAGTATGACCCACCAAAAGGAACACCAGGGCTACTTGGAGGATCAACAATCGTATGGGCTGGTGAAATACTCCGACCATCGGGTGAAATACCCCGACCATCGCGGTACCCCCTATCAATATGCGCTTATAATTCATTAGTCCACACAGACCCGCTCATTACTAAGGGCTCTAAACAGAACCGCTCATCTGCACGGGTCCTACGCAGAACCACTTATCTTTCTGAAATACGGGCGGGTGATTCCCAGATATCAATGGATGTTTCTAGGCGCTGAGCTTCAATTTCGAAACAAAAAAAGTAACATACCCTCTCGTCTGTACTGGAACACCGTATTTAAACTGCTATAACCCGTAGAAGCCTCCGACATTGGGTAATATTGTGGTAAATACGAGGGGCAACCTAACCTAACCAGCGCCCCGGCCGCGAGCAGATGAGCGGTTCTGTGTAGGACCCGCGCAGGTAAGCGGTTCTGTTTAGAACTCGAGGTGATGAGCGGTTACGTTTAGCCTAATAAATTATAAGCACATATTGATAGGAGGTACCGATCGGGTGACACATCACTTCCAGAGTCGCTTTCAGAATCATTACATCGCGGTCTCTTCGACATAATTACCGGTAAACATTGGTTTATCCAAACACTGATGAAAGCAGACGCGAGTGCGCTCTCCTTTCATAACAAATAACCTAGAGAGAGGAACAAGCGGAACCTACTATGACGTCAGGCAAGGCAGCGAAAATCTTAACGGCATCATAATACAAATCTTGTAAAAAGTAAATTTTATGCACTAAAATTAACATAAACCATTATCAAATCACATAAAAGTTGAAGTTTAGATTATTACGAAACAACTATTTTACTTTTATTAAATTTGAATGCTGGACACTTAATTTACTCATGTTGGTACTACAAAAAAATGAATAACACCGTTGTGCACTTCTTCAACACATGGTTAAAAAAGGCGTCTTGAAGCCAAAACCGAGAAAGTTACTAATATTTTCGGGTACGTATGACACTATTTGATTTCTCCAATTTTCTAATTGACCTACACCCTCAAAACGCATTTGTTTGAAAAAATGGTTCACATGTCTTTGCTTTCGTTCCGCAGACGTTGGTAGTAGGGAGCTGTGGCGAGGCCATGTTGTTGGTCGTTTTCGCGGTGAAACAGTTAGAGCACTTGTGAGGAGAGGTTTCTGAGTGTACCTGTAAACATAATTTTAAATTTATCTGTCCATGATGATAACACGCGACGGAATAGGAGCCAAAAGGAATCTTTTTGGTGCTGCGGCAGGTAAGATCTTTTCAGTTTATGATGTAATCAGCTCTTCTCGAAGGCTCCCAACGGTTTTTGAATTCTAGTCATATATTTTTGACTTGGATGGAACGCACATGATATTTAGAGAAAAACTCGTTCGTTTAGCTCACACACATTAATTGAGAGGAAGTTTTCTTTTGAAATATTAAACGGAAGAGTCCATGTTTAGTTGAGGTTAGAAAACCTATTGAAATACAACTCTGCAATATCGTCTGATTTTAAATTGAGCCTTTTAACAGCCAATAGCTATGAGACTATATTCAGTATTTGTTCTTTGAATATTTCTGTCACTACCTTCCTTAATTTTTTTTGTTTATGTTGTTTTAGGTCAAACCTCACCAAGGGGAAGTAAAAGGAAGATGAGATCTCCACTGAAATCTCCTCTGAAATCTCCACTGAAGGTGGTTAAAAATAGGCAGAGTCTTGGGCGGCTTGCAAAATCCAGACAATCAGATAGAATTGATCTGACGAGGCTCACTACGATGCAATATGATGACTTACTTGACGGCGTTGATCCTGACGGGGAAGAAGAAAATAGTAAGAGCCGTGAGCAGAAGAAAAAAGATGCGGCTCAAAAACAAGCAACTGAAGATGAACTCAGCCTGAAAGTGCAGAACATGAGTAACATATACTCTAAGAATAATTTAGGTAAATGAGCTCAGTTGTCAATGAAATATTCTTGATGCGTTTACAATATGAAGAGGTTTACTAATTGCAGACATCAATAAATTTTGCAGGTTCTACAAAGGAAGTACAGGAATCACTGACAGAAGGAGTCAGCCCGTCAAAGAATTTGAGGGATTCAGCAGCACCTAGTGGCGCAGGTACTGTAATTGTTCAAGAGAATCTAGGATCCTTGAGTCGCGCACACACTGTAAATGATCAGGAGAATCCTGCAACACTGCGTTCAGCTGAGGGTGAAAATGATTCTTCATCTGGTAGTGTTTCTCTGAATTCAGGTAAGAGACTGATGACACCAGAAATCTTGTTTCTGTCACCACTTCAAAACATCTGTGAATAGAGAGCAAAATTAATGTATTATTATTATTATCTTTTGTATTTGCAGGTGAACAACTGGACAAAAACAATGAGGCCGACGAAACCATTTTAGATTCAACATTACTTTTAAGCTGTTCTTCTGAAACTCAAACTGACAAGTATATTTGTGAGAAATGTACTAGTAAGTTCTAAAAACTCTTTGATAAATGAGATATATTGCAAAAGTCCTTGTAAATTTTTCAAACCTAATGTTTATTATTTAATTTTGGCTTTAGCATTGTATGCAGACTTAGAGTCTGTTTTGGTGAAGCACATATCTGCATATGGGGTATGAGGATTTAATTAATTATCTTCCTAACATACCTCTCGAGCTGCATCAGTATAGTCTGTTTTTTTTTTTTTTTTGCAGGAGCAGGCCAAAAAGAGCAAGGCAACTAATGCCAGTAGTAGTGCCCAAGGACATACTGTGACTAGGACTGGGTCTAAAAATAATAATAACTCTTCGTTTGACTCCTCCCCAGAAAAAGATAAAGAGGTAAGCTGCAAGCTATCAGCTATGTTAAATAAGTTCTGCAATATTCTATTAAAATTACATAAGACTGCATACTTAAGATTTCTTCCATTTAACAAATGTATAATTAGGTGTTTTTGTTTTGCAGAAAATGTCATCACTTGTTAAAGGTTGCCCAGTACGTATACCTCTAAGTAAGAAAGCTGCACTTGAAACCGAGGTACCAGATGGGGACCCACAGAAGATGACTGATTATTTGCTAGACTGTCTGTTCCCTTTGGAGGAACAAGCACAAATGACTTGTGATGGAAAGACGCCACAAACTAAACCACTCTCAGACACTGTTTCTTCATGCTTGCAAGGTACTCTTGATATTTTAAACTTGTACATAATTGCTGTATTTTACCTGATTTTATTAATTTGGGGAACTTTGACATTTATTTGTAACTTCCTGCTTGCAGTGTTCATCAAGGCAAAATACAACTCAGATTCTTTTAATTTTGACAAGACCCCCTTCAAGAGATTTGTGAATGGCAAGTTTTACAAGGCAAGGACTTGGGGCAGGAAAAACCGCCCTGAACTGGTGGAGCAGGGATTAGTCAGGCCTAAGTTGAAAAAGAATACTAAGAAGAAAACTGATGACAATGTTGACGGTGGTGGTGACAATAATGTAGCCACTAAAAAAACTGGAACTCCTGGAAAGAAGAAAAAAAAGAGTGAAAGCCGTATGAAGCATTCAAGTAATCATAAAGCCAAATCTCAATCACAACCCACCAAGCATAAGGAGCCAGATGTCAAGATCAGTAACCGCAAACAATCATCTGAAACTGATAGCCAAGGGAAGAAAGAAAAGAAGACTTCACTGCTTAATACACACAAGCGTGACAGCAGACAGAGAGATGACGAAAGGAGAAATAACAGTCGGAGAGACGATGAAAGAGGAAATAGCAAACATAGAGTCGATGAGAGAGGAACTGGAAGACACGGAGACAGTGGAAGTGGTAATGTCAGAAAATTTCAGAAAGACGATGGAAGAGAGAGAAGTTCTAAAGTAACATATGAAAACCGTGGTGAGGGCAGGAACTCAAGAGACATTAGGAAGAGATTTTCAGATGATCTTGTCCATCATCCAGACCAGGGCCAAAAGCGCCCAAAATTCTCTGTTGTTTTAGAAGCTGCAAAGAAAATGAATGCAACTCAACCTAAGACTTCTACTCCCAAATTTGTACGTATTTCGGTTTTTCTCTCTTAAATAGTATTTAAATAGCTTTTGTATGCTAAATTGCTAACTAAATTTTCTTTACACAGAAGAACGTACATCATGGCGCTGATGGTTGGGTTACGGAGCATAATATTACTAAGCATTTTGTAAGTTGTTTGTTGCCTGTGGTGGTGCTTTTTTAAAAAGCCAGTTTAGCAAATCCTTTTGGAATCATACTTATCTATGCCATTTAAAACAATCTTTTTGCAGAAGTCATCCAAATCCAATGGTGATAGACGAGCAACACAATTCCTTGACAGCGAATTTGCAAGTCTTGAAGGCTCGGAGAGTGAAACTAGTCGCACTTCAAATAAGCACAACAGTGACGATGACTCTGGAAGTGAAAGAGGGAGCCAGAGTGGGAGTGGAAGTGATAGTGAGAGTGGGAGTGGAAGTGGGGGTGGGAGTGGAAGTGAGGATGATACTGATTGAGCAATTATTAAGATTGTAAAGACATTTCTCCCATTTCAAGTTTTCCTTTGTTTTAAAATTGTGTTTTTCGTGGGAGATTTTCAGTTAGAATTTCCAAGTTGATTTTAAAAATCTTCTGCTTCTGCAAGGTTTATTCAGAATGTTTAATTATTTTTCCTTTGTTTAGTTGCATTCCAATGTTGTAAAGATATTTACTGACATAACTTATGTATCCTTCACTTCTACCGAGTATTATCCTATGAGAACCTTTACATACTACTATGGAAAAAAATGATGCCAATATGCATTTGTAGCTCTTATCACTGCACTTAGCACTGCTATTGATGAATCTCTTCTCATCCAGAGCAAGATCCAATGCACAAATACACAAGGACTATGGCGCCGCCCCCGCCCCGTCGTGCCCGGCCCTGCCCCGCCCCCGCCGTCCTCTCCCCTGGGGCCGTAGGAGGGAAAGCGCCGTTCCAGAACTGCCCCCCCCCCTCCCCCCGAAACGACGTCATCCTGGTGGTCTCCCCGAGGAACGCCTCAGCGCCCGCGTCCCCAGCTTGACCACCACAAGCCGACCCTGGCGCCTACACCACTCCCGTTTTGCTCGCCTTCTGCCGACGTCGTCCTGGCCGGGTCCGGCGGCGGCCCCGCGTACTCTAGGATTCGCCACCTGCTGCTGGTGCGGCGGTGGTAGGTCCTCGTCCTCTAGGGCCTGCCCAGGTTGCGCCTGCTGCTGCCGTGGGGGCGTCCTCCAGGATGCCACCTGCGCCGGGCCGCGCTTGCTGCAGCTGCGGCGACAGCTGCTGCTCGTCCTGCAGCACCCCGATCTGCACCGCCCCGACCTGGGCTGCGGCTGCAGCTGCAGCAGCAGCGGCTGCTAGTTGCTGCCGCGGGGGCGTCCTCCAGGATGCCGCCATGCGCCGGGCCGCGCCTGCTGCAGCTGCGGCGACAGCTGCTGCTCGTCCTGCAGCACCCCGACCTGGGCTGCAGCTGCAGCAGCAGCGGCTGCTAGTTGCTGCCGTGGGGGCGTCCTCCAGGATGCCGCCATGCGCCGGGCCGCGCCTGCTGCAGCTGCGGCGACAGCTGCTGCTCGTCCTGCAGCACCCCGATCTGCACCGCCGCTACCTGTGCTGCGCTTGGTGGAGGGGGGGGGGGATTTTTTATTAAAGCTGCAATATCGCCACTATCTTCAGCTAATGGCTGAGCATTCTCAGCGAAAACGAAACTTACATCAGCTAAAGTCAGTTGTGATCAGCTACTATCATGTCGAACCGCTTCACGATTTCAGTCAGGTTTCCTAACTTCAGTTAAGACTGGGAAGATCAGTCAAAAATCAGTTGCCCCGCACCGACTCAAACAGCCAACTTCAGTGAGATCTGGCTCAAGCCTCACGAATCCCAGTTACGTCTCGCTAATGTCAGTTATGATCAGTCGTGTCCTCAGCCAGTGACTAACACCAATCAAAAATCAGTCAAGGCCCTCAGTCAAAATCAGTCATATTCGTATCAATTCCAGTAAGGCAAAAAGTGGGCTCAGTATAATCAGTAAAAATAAGTGTAAAATCGGGTAAAAGCCGAGAATATCCGGGTATATTCAGTTAAAGCCAGTCAGACTCACCAATACTCAGTTAAACCCAGTCAAAATTTTTGTTAAATACAGTTAAAATGAAACAATTCCCAGCTATCTTTTTCTCTAGGGTTTGATTGTAAATGATTGTAGGTGATTGTAAATGATTCAGGATGATTTAAATTATTGTAATGATTCTACATGATTGAAGTGATTGTGATGATTGGTGATGATTGTTGGTGAAAAAATCATGGTTGTGTGTGATTTTTAGTGGTTCAAGAGAGATTCAGGGAAGATTTAAGTGATTTAAGAATGATTGTGGTCATTTGACGTTGATTTAAAACGATTTATATAAGATTGTTGGACGCCTGATAAGAGATTCAGTCGTAAAAATTACAACTGAGGACAGAGATATTTGAGGTGTCGGATGATCCGTGCTTCGATTGCGATGGTCTAAGAAGTGATTCTTGGTTATTGCGATGATTCAACGGCGGATTGTGATGAGTTAATGAATGATTGTAGTTGATAGCTGCGATTTAATGCTGATTGTAGAAGGCTGTTCTTTTGAATCAACATTGATTTTAAGTGATTGTTACGATTTTAAGAGGAAAAGATTGTAATTGATTGTAGCGATTGTAAAAGATTGTTGTGATTCTTAGGGATTTTAGTTGCGATTGTTAGTGATTTAAATTAGATTTTTTTTCAGAGTGTACAGCGATTGTTCGAAGTGAGGTACCCCTCGACCTTAAGTCACTTTCAAGTATACTTTAGCTACACTTTTACATGGCTAATGTTCACAGCATTAAGTATTTCGCACGGCTGTTTTCAAAAGTGTAT